>NC_073302.1:419809629-420109629 GCF_027595985.1 Sorex araneus
ACTTTGGGGGATAAAGCTGTCTTTAAAGGCATTTTTAGTAATAGTTAATTGTAAAGAGTGGTAGGCACTAAAATAGAAGGGGCTCAAGACTATAGAGAGAAAAGGAAGTCAGTAAGGCATTCAGCTTCCTTTGTCTTTCTTTTAATTTCTGCGTCAATTCACCATGTAAGTAAAAGGCTGTATTTTGAAAGTCTAAAAGTGATTCTGGGACTGTGAGAATAGACTTTGCAGCTGATTGTCACAATGGTAGAAGAGCCTCAGTAATTAAATAATCCTGATATAATTAGAAGAGCAATTTTTTACTTAAAGTTGTTTAAATTACATCCAAGAAATAATTTAAATAATTAGTCACTGGAAGAAAAAAAGGCTATGAAAACATTAAAATGTATGTGACTATATTTGGCAAGGGATTTTGTAGTTGAGAAAATGCTGCTCCATAAACTTCACAGATACAAAAATACAAACTAGCATAAAACCTGCAATTAGATTTTAATGACAGATAAAAAAAATAGTGCTGAAGATATATTTAGCTGGGCTAAAGTAGAATTTTTATAATTGGATGAAATAACTTTTCTAAACTCTGTCAGTTGACTATGAACCTTTCAGTTAACCTTAATACAGAATGGCTATTTTGACAAGTCTGTATGCTGTAAAGTTTGCTATAGAAGAGAAACACGTTGACCTTGGAAACAAAACATTCAGCATCAACTTTGTTCTCTTACTGTGGGAGGTTCAAATCTGACAATGTCTGTGAGAATGCTGATGAAATGTATGAATTCATGCAAAAGAAGAGCATTGATTTTAAAGGCATTGTTCCTTCTACAGAGACCTTAATTTAGAAAAAATCTTACTCGTAATAGATGTCTTTAAAATGATCTGAAGGGAATCTGAATCTGATGAAGTGCCTTTGAAGACCCTCCTTGCAGTTGAGTTATATGATAGAAATATATTTCATATAATATGTAATCTCATCTTATGAGCTGTCATTTGAAATCAGGTCCCCTACCTCCAAAAGTGGCATACCATCAAAAGGTAAATAAGTTCTAAGGTCAAAGCATGGAAGTAGTTCTACCCTTCTGTCACTTTGGGAAAATAAATTGAACTCCTCTCTATTTTACTTTTCTTTTCTTCCCACTCCCTCACTCACTCTCCACACCCATCTCCTTCTTTTGTTTTCATTCTTTCCATGATGGAAAGTTTTTTCTAGTGATAATGTTTGTACATGTGCTAGAGGTACTCAAACAAAACAAACAAAAATTATTTGTTTATTCATTTATTTAAACTTTTTTTTGGGGGGGGTCACACCCAGTGATGCACAGGGCTAATGCTCCTGGCTCTGTACTCAGGAATTACTGCTGGTGGTGCTCAGGGAACCATATGGGATGCTGGGATTCGAACCTGGGTCGGCCGCGTGCAAAGCAAATGCTCTACCGGCTGCACGATTGCTCCAGCCCCACAAATTTATTTTTTAATCAGCCCACCACTTTTTCTCTTGTTTTGGATACGTTGCATAAAAATGTGTATGGCTGTGGTGCACACACATTTATTTGTGCGCAATAAAATTAAGTTGCAAAATAAATTAATTGTAAATTAAATTGTATTGGAGCACAATTTGCCCAATTTTCCTACCAGGTTGCAGTGTTCACACATTCAGCCCTGGTGCTCACTGAGGATTGCACTCTTTTAGTTGTGGTCTTTGTACACATGCTTTTGGCAGTCATGCTTTTGTCATAACTATACTCTGTGACAGTGCTTACCAGGTGGTGTACTCTTGGCTGCAGTGATTACATTTTTGCTGCTTGCTCACACCAGAGGCAGCATGTCAGAGACTATATACTCTGTCTCAGACCTCAGAATTCAATCAGCAATTCTTTTAGCACCTCACTTGATGCATATAAGAAGCAGTGGGTATCAAACTTGAAGCATCACAATTGCAGGGCAATTGCTATTGCTGCTAAATGATCCCTGAGTCCCCTGCTTCAGTTTTCTTATCTTTCAAACATTAACTTATATACACACATATATTACATATATATACAAATATATGTACATATATATGTATCTCTATTTCTGAAGCTATTAAGAAGACCAAAAAGCAGAAACAAAAACTGATTTCTCATTCTGGAATAAGAGCTAAGACATTTTATTGTTGTTCATGAAAAGACTCCCAATAAGAACATTACAGTTACATATGGGGACATCTAGCAAAAAGATGAGAAAAAGAAAATAAATATGGAAGGAGGTGCATGCCTTGGAAAGGTTGATGATGAACATTGTTTTCTTTAAAGAAAGAAAGATATAATTTATCATATCTGTGCAGAGTCTCTTGCCCCTGCTCCTGACTGTCTTCATGGGGCCCCTCGGAGGGGTGCAGGTTGAGTTTCCCTCCCTGACCTGAGCAGAGCCCCTGCATCCGAAGACCTCTGGAACCCAACCACAGCTATGCTCAAGGCCCCTCTTCACACATTCGGATGAGCCTCATGCATGAAGGAACCAGCAGAGGAACCCAGGTGTGTGGGAGCCGGGACTGAGATCTCCAAGCCTGCTCGGATAGGGACTGAGTCTCCTCCACCCAGATCCCCCATTTTCCAGTAGCTTGGAGGCCACACCCACAACCTGCCCTTGGTGCCATGTAATCCCATCAACGGCCAAGATCCAGAGACTGTAAAAACAACGCTCCCTGAAGCGGGTGGCCACATTCGTGCTTATAACCTAGTTCTTATAGCCTAGTTCTCCCTCTCAGAGAACCTAGCAAGGTACTGAGAGCATCCTGCCCACATGGCAGAGCCTGGCAAGCTCTCTGTGGTGTATTTGATATGCCAAATACAGTAACAATGATGGTTCTCATTCCCTTTACACTAAAAGAGCCTCCAATGTGGCACTGCTGGGAAGAATGAGTAAAGAGAGGCTGCTAAAATCTCAAAGCTAGGACGAATGGAGACGGTACTAGTGCCCGCTTGAGCAAATCAATGATCAATGGGATGACAGTGATACAGTGATACAGTGATCTGTGTAGCAATGGATCTAGGAAGTGACAGGAGGGAATTACTCTAACACCCCTTGCAAAAGTAAAACTTCCTACACATTCCAATACTGGGACCCAAAAATTGGTGGAGGCGAACAGGGAGAAAATAAGAGTGAGAGAAACTGGATGCATGATAGGTGTTGGATATCATTGGTTTGTCCTTTCTCCCCTTGCCACTAGGAGCTTAGATTTATCAGTCACACCCATCAAAGTGCTCCCGAGTCACTCCCATTCCTTTGTTTATCTGTAACCAATTCTACCAGTTTATCTGCTCTTCCTCTAATCAAACTCTGTTTATTGGTAAGGTCAGAACTTTCTAGGACACTGAATATTATAACATTGCCTTTCTCTCCTCTTTATGCCTTTTGAATAATTTACTTTAAAGCTATGTCTTTTTTGTATAGACACAAGAAGACAATATTATGTTTTTATAACTTAAGACTTAATTGGCCTTGAATATTATTCCCTTCTGGGCATCTGCTTTCTCCACTTAAGCCTCAGTTGCCCTCAGTTCCTAGCACCCCAAAGTAGGGTCCCCGACATGGGACGGGAAGGATCCAGGGCAAGCGGTGAGTTATGTGCTACCCTGGCATCGAGATGGGCCTGGCCAAAGTGCCTAATTCTTAACTATAAGTTAAGAGCTTGATCATAGACAAATGCTGTCATGACCCAATAGTAATTATGAGACTGGGACCCTGCCAGGGATAGGAAAGACTGATCTGGCCTGAGCACTGTAGTCTGAGATTGAGATGGCCCCAGGAGAGCAATTCTATAAGCTTTAATGCATCTCTTATTGTGTCCATACAAAATAATTAATGTTATGAATTCTTATATGTTTTCTGGCTGAGGAGAAGAGAAACACATTCATGGGACTCTGCCCTTGGGTGGATCCTCCTGCTGAAAGAGAATTAAGTCCTAGGAGAAGCATCCCCTGAGGGAAAAGAACCTTACCCTATTGCTGAACACACCTATGTGTATGCCCCAACCCCCTCATGCTGTGGAGATTTAACTAGGCTGTAAGAGTGGGTTGGGGGCCAGATCCATGGGAGCCAGATTCACGGGGGCCAGATCCATGGGGGCCAGATCCACGGGGCCAGATCCACGGAGCCAGATCCATGGGGGCCAGATCCACAGATCAAGAGAGAGACCGAGAGCCGGGAGAGAGGCAGAGAGAGAGAGAATGAAGTAGGATGGGGGAGGAAGAAGCAGGAGGAGAATCAGAAGAGAATGGAGATGGACATGAAATAAACCGATCGAGCAACCAGTTTGGCCTTCTTCCTTCCTTCGCCTGCCTCGCCCCTTGTGCGCCCTTTCTTTTTATTTTTGTGTTTTATACAATAGGAAGCTGGAAAATTGTGTTTAGAAGTAGTGCTGGGTATAGAAGATGCCTTTGGAATGGGATTGAAATTGTCTGACTGGGAGCACAATGGCTGATTGTAACTGGAAGCCAAGGAAGATACAATTTCTTTCTTTAAAAAAATGTGACAGAGCAATGGGACAAGAGGGTGCTCTCGAGAAGGTGGGCGGTACCGGCCACACTCTCCACCAAGATGTGATCCCAGGGGCCACACATGTGTGGCCTCACCACAGTTGCACGAGCATGATTCCAGAGGCCAGCTAAACTACTTTTGGTACCGGCAACTCCTTGCAGAATGTCTCCAGACTGAGAACTAAGCCGTGGCCCCATGCCTGCCCAGGATGGGAAAGGTTTTTCTCTCTCACCTTTTCCTTGCAGGGGAAGGGGGGGAGGGCAGAGTGTGTGGCTGCTGCCATATTATGAGGACCACTAATGAGAGATACAAGCATGCAATGATCCAGTTTCTGGAAGAAATTTCCCTGGACTTAGTTGCTAAAATACAGAAATCCAAAACCTCATATTTCTTCACAGCAGGTCTGACTCTACTCAGGAACTCGTAACAATAATAGTAAGTTTTTTTTGAAATATTGAATGTAACCAAAGTAAAGAGAAAGTAAAGTGAAATTTATCAGTTACACAGGCAGGGGGTGGGTGGGTGGGGGATGGGAGGTATACTGTGGTTTTTTTGGTGGTGGAATATGTGCCCTGGTGAAGAGATGGTTGTTTCAGCATTGTATAACTGAGACTTAAGCCTGAAAGCATTGTAATTTTTCTCATGGTGATTCAATAAAAACAAATTAAAAAAATTTAAAAAAAATTAAAGAAAAAATTAAAAAATGTGACAGTTTGCTCAGGACCCAGACTTTGCTCTCAGTTCCTGCTTGGAGTTTATCTCATGGCACTAAGGCATGGCAGATAGGCAAATTACTCTCAAGGGTAGTAAGAGCTGCAGGCTATAAAAACCTCTTGACTTCCTTCCCCCATGCCTGTTGGGTGTTGATCTGATGGCAGTCTCTAGAGACAAAGCTCATTCAAATAGAAATTGAGAACTTTCAGAATAAGTCTGAGACATTTCTTCCAGGCAGTGTCCAGTGCAAAGACCACATGACTCCCTGTTTTCCCTGTCTATAAACTCCTTGAATGTGCTGAAGAATGAAGTCTAAGCAAATTCAACTCAGACACAAAGTAAATTTCTGCTTTACCTTCCATTTTTCTTCTTTGTCCTGGCTCTTTTGCCCTGTGATTAAGCTAGATGCATTCCCCAGTCCCCCCTCCCCCCCACACTCCCTCAAATGTACACTGTATTAAACTGATTTTCTCTATCAATTTAAGAGGACGATAACAATTTGGTTTCTGGAAACATTTTCAGCTATCTACATTTCTTCCTTTGCATGAATTTCAGTAACCTGAGTTACAACGGTATCAGTTTCTCAACACCAGTGCTCCAATATTGGAAATCTCAATGTGTTTACTAAGTAATTGCAATAAAGTCCAAACTTAGCTGCTCACTTGCAGGTTCACCTGTCTCTCTCTCTCTCTCTCTCTCTCTCTCTCTCTATATATATATATATATATATACACACATATATGTATATGCATATATATATATATATATATATATAACAGATGCCAATCATGATTACCAGTATTCACATCATCTTCTCAAAGACTGCCTATGATTGGTGACTACTTATCTGTTATTTAGTTCATGCATAGAGAGCAGAGTATGTGATTGTAATGCTTCCTGGTTCTCCTGATTCTTCTGAAGTAGAGAGATTAGGATGTAGGCAAATCAGTTTAACTTTTTAAAGCACCACCGCTGTCAGCAGCTTCTCGAGGGGACTAATAAATGTGAAAATTTGCTGTTTACCACCAAATACAACTTCATTAATCCAGCCAATGGGCCAAGGCGGTATTTTAACTTTGAAAGCCTATTTTCTTATGTGGACATTAGGACAGGCTGTTGATACAACAACTGGATTTCATGTAACTTTAGCTGAGCTTTGGGAGAAATGTGCCATAAAGTATGCAATAGAAAATGCTGAAGCATGATGGCAGGAAGTAAAAGTGGGTAATGTCTGTGTGGTATGACAGAGGCTTTTACCACAATGTGCAAATAACTCTGCAGGATTCAAATCAAATGTAAATGGAGTTAAAATAGCTGCCTGTGGGAATGTGGAAGAGCTGCTGTTTTAGAGGCTATGATAGCCTGCCAGAAAATGAAGTGAAGGTATCTCATCAGCATAAATAAGGACAGGGTTTATAAAAAAAAAAATATGATGAGGTCACAGAAGAAGTGACAGTGGTCAAAAAAAGGGAAAAGCTCTTCATGTTAAAATGAGTTTCAGAAGCATTCTATGATGAAGCACAGAGGGCAAAATGTGGGTTAAGTTAATAAAAATTCAGAAAATCTATGACTTCAATGTAAAATTGCTTGTTCCATATTTTGAGAAAATTCCATCTAAAAAAAGAAAAGGCAATCACTGGTGAAGCAATTCTTAATTTTTTAAAATTTATTTATTTATAGGCAACACCTTGTAGTCATCAGTACTTACTCCTGACTCTGCTGCACTCAAGGGTCATTCCTGGCGGATTCGGGGGAACACAGTGGGGTTCCAGGGATTGAATCTGGGTCAGTTACATGAAAAGCAATCACCTTACCCACTGTATTATATCTCTGGCCCCTGATACTTTCTATATAAAAAAGAAAATACTCTAACTTTTAGTATTTTTAATATTGTATGGGCTGGAGCGACAGCACAGCAGGTAGGACATTGGCTTGGCACATGGCCCAACCAGGTTCATTCCTCTGTCCCTCTTGGAGAGCCCAGCAAACTACCATAAGTATCCCGCCTGCATGGCAAAGACTGGCAAGCTACCCGTGGAGTACTGGATATGCCAAAAACAGTAAAACAAGTTTCACAATGGAGATGTTACTGGTGCCCATCTGAGCAAATTGATGAGCAACAGGATGGCAGTGATACAGTGATAGAGTGATATGCTAAATTGAATTTTACTTTTTTCAAGTACAATATATTTAGAACTGTGGACTTTGTAGCTGTCTATCTTATGGTGATCCGATTAAAAAAAATCATTTTCTATACAAGTGTACTCAATCAAAATACTGAAAAATATCCAAGCTCTATAATCAATTTAATAGTTTTAGAGGAAGTGAAGACAGACTGTATCAATGAAAATCATAAATGCAGCTATGGAAATACACTTATTTCTGTGAAATTAAGTACTACTAGAATATTTGAATGAAACCAAGTTATGTAAACTATTCTCTCCACCTTCCCCCAGGCCAATTAATGATACTCTCCATAATGCAAAAATAATCCCCTAAATTAATAATTATGACTTTCAATTATAAATAGAATAGAAAATCTACTCATAAAGGCTTTTATTAGTACAATTTTTAAAATTTTTATTTAATGTTTATATTTTTTATTTTGGTATCACACCTGGTGGTGCTCAGGGATTACTCCTGGCTAAGTGCTCAGTGTTCATTCCTGATAGACTCAGGGGGACCATATGCGATCTGGTGATTGAATTCAATCAGGTACATGTACGGCAGGCAACTTGCCCACTGTACTATCTCTCCACACCTACAAATGTTTAAAGTAAATGTGACCTTTATCATAGTCACCTCAACTATTCACAAAACCACAGCCTTTTAAGATGGTCACAGTGAAAATAAATTTCAAAAGATGACATGAAAAATGAAGCAAGCATTTACATTGTAGCTTAAATGTTTTCAACGTTTGCCTGTGTTTTTATTTTATTTTATTCATCTTTATTTTTGGATAGTATTTAAATTTTTTTCCCTTAAAACAAATTTTATTTTTTTAATTAAAGAGCCATGATTTACAAAGTTACTATAGATGAGTTTTAGGTATACAATAATTCAGCACAATCCTTTCACCAGAGTCAATCATTTTTGATAGGAAGATTAAGAGGCATTTATCTTGTAAATTAAATGCTTTCAAAGTTTTGCTGTGTGTTTTTAATATAATTAAGCCAAACATTAATTTTTAAAGTAAAGGAGTCAGTTGGGGATAAAATGCTTATTTAAGGGAAAGACAAAGTGGCAAAGGTAATCCCAAAAGCACAGAGTGGAACTTGAAGAAATGAAAACCTTGTTTAAATTCTTTAATTTTGCTTCCAACAGAGCCAGTTAGCTCTTCCTTGGATGCTGAAGGTACAACAATAAAGGGGTAACCAAGAATTTACAAATAAATACGAAAGACTCTCCTTCTGTTATCTAAGTTCTCTCCCTTTGTCAAGAATATTAAGATGCTTTAGAGGAATAATGTATCTGCCAAGGTAGAATCACTTCACTTTCAAGTAGTACTGATGTTAATGTTAAAAATTCCCGAAATTTTGAAGTAACTGGACTTCAAGAATATATATTACTGATGATAAATGATGGGGAGGACCCAAACAGAATCTCTCAGGTCTTGGATTCCATTCCATATCTTAGAAAGAGTTGATGGGGCCTTTTGGAAACTCCTCATGTTGTCCGTGGGCCCCATGGGTGACTTACGTGAAGCGGGGAGGAGAAAGACGGTCACTTTCTCCCCAGCCGCCTCTACCAGCTGGGACCTGCAGTTACTGGGTTCTTGTCTCACTCTCGGAAAAGAATTTCAGGAGTAGACAAGCAGTGAAGTAAGTAGATTTTATTTAGAGGTTTCTGAGGGAAGGAGGAAGGGATAAATGGGAGAGAGAATAATGAAAATAACACGCTCAGGAGAGAAAGAGCGCTTCTCCAAGGGTGGAGGAAGCCTTGAATGGGCTATTGGGCTGGCTTTTATAGGTTCCTCTTGATCCTGGGTGTTCTGGAGTCACCTTGGGTTACTGAAGTTAATCGGAATAACAGAGAGGTGGGGGGGTGAGGGGTCCTTTCAGATCCTCAGAGTCTGCTGATGGTTTCCTCTGGTCTTTTGTCTTCTTGAATCTGCAAGTCTTAGGATTCTCCTTCCCAGAGACTGTTGAATCTGAATTTTCATTGCCAAGGGCCTTTCCCTATCTACCTGCCTACATCACTCAGATTCCAAGACATTAGGAAACCTGAGAAAGTTTAGTTTTACTACATAGGATGGTGAAATTTAACATAGTCTTGAACATAGAGGTTTCACATTTGTAAAATGGGATAATGATGACACTAGTTATCTGAGACTTTTCTGGGAATTGTCTAATATATCTAAGCATATTAGATATATTAGATATAAATGTCTAATATATCTAAAACTTAGACATATTTTCCCCAAACTTAATCCTTTCTATGATTATTAAATAGCACTTTCTTACAGTTTTGCAACACAGGCCCAGATTATTTTTTTCCTGATTTATTTTTTTCCTCTCATATTAGCAAGTCTGTAGAATGAGCACTTAGGTACAAACTCCATAAATCTAGCTTCTTCGTACCATAGCCCATCTTTTTTTTTCAAGACTCCACAAGTTTCTGGTGTGTTCTCTCTGCTTGCACCCTCTCCTCCCCCACCCACTCCTTTCCCCTCAAAACAATGGGAAGAATGATTTTTCTGATACATAAATAGGCCAAATCACGCCCTTGCTCTGTAAAGGTCGAAGAGACCTCAAGCAGATCTCTACCTGGGGAGTGCGAAGAGAGGAACGAGACCGAGGCAACTCTTTCTGCAAATGCACGGGGTTTATTCAAACCAACATGCCAGGACCCTACAACTACAGAGCCAGGGTCCCGAACCCAAAAACCAAACAGCTTTTGTACCCTTTTGGAAGAAAAAAGGGGAAATCACACATATTGGATCAAAGGAAATTACACCTATGTCACTTAATTTGCTTATCTCAACATTTGTTAACTGTTAACTGTTTCCTTGCAAATGTTTGGCTTATAGTTCCCAGGGCAGTTTGTTGGCCCATTTGGTGGCAGTTTCCTGCCCAGTGGTAGGTTGTGAAAACATCTTTCAAAGCAGCCAAGCAGTTACAAAGGCAAATTTTACCCTTAACCTGCCCTCCTCTTCAATACATCTCTCAAAGCAGCCAAGCAGTTACAAAGGCAAATTTAACCCTTAACCTGCCATGCCCTTCAGCTCAAAATACTTCAAATGGTTTCTGAACCCCATTACAGTGAACTCTGATCCTTTGCTGTGACCTTTACAAGCCTTTTGATTCAGTTTCCTCTTTCCTTGTAGATTATATCCCATAATCTTCTGATTAAATTTTCCATATTTCTTAGCCCCATGGATAATCCTTTGTTCCCGGCACATGTAGTTTTATTATACTGGGAAAGTCTTTAAGATTAGGAAGATCTCAGATCTAAGCGACTTTCTATGTATAGCCATAAGTGATTGGCTCCCTCCTGTCTGTCATTACCTCTTCTTACAGGAGCCTTTCCTAGCCACCTGATACAAAAGGTTTTCCCATTCACAGCTACATGATTCTGCTAAATTTTTCTTATAGCACTTCATCTTCATACAAATTTTCTCCCTAAACCAGTTTGATTGAAATATCAAAGTTTGTGCTCTCTTGCTCTAAATGTCTGATAATGGCAGTGCTGCTACAACAGATGCTCTGTCAGAGTGTCAGATCCTTCCCCTGTCACCCCAAGTCCCTTCCTCCACAGCTCACCCCCACCTACCTTCCCCAGTTCACACTTCTATTGGCCACATTGCAGGGATTGTTTCCATGGGGTTTCATAATCCCTTCCTTATCCTCTTTGTACTCTGTATATGAGATCATTTGGTATTTATCTGATTCTTCCTGTCTCAGTTCTTTGGCATTATCACTTTGTTTAAAATCAAATTTTGTGGACCTTGTAAACTGCTAAAACTCTTAAGATATCCAATGTGAAGCAGCCTACAATTTAGGAACTTAAGAAATACTATATACACACACACACACACACACACACACACACACACACACACACACACACACACATATATATATATATATTGCTTTCTGGGTTACTCCTGGCTTTGCACTCAGGAATTACTCCTGGCGGTACTTGGGGAACCATATGGGATGCCGGGGATTGAACCCGGGTCAGCCACGTGCAAGGCAAATGCCCTACCCGCTGTGCTATCACTCTGCCTCTGAAAAATAAATTTTAATTTTAAAACTTTCTTAATATTTGTAGCCATGAATCACTATTATTATAATACTTGGGATAGTGCTTTTGTGTAGTCTGACAATCTATCAATAACATATTGAAACATGCTAAAATGCTTGTAAAATGTATTTAGCCAGATTATATTTTAGTAAAAGAAAATAAAGTGCTGCTATAATTTTTAGTTTCCACCTACATACCAACATTATAATAGGGAAGAACAATATACTGAACCTACATATTTTTATTATTTTGGACCAAGAAACTACTTTTTACAACTTTATTGAAGTGTAAGTGGTAAGTTAAGTAGTAAGCAAAAGTGAAGCTAAGAAATAGTATAGTGGATAAGGTGTTTGCCTTGCACACTGCTGACCCAGGTTTAATTCCCTGCACAGTATACAGTTCCTGAGCACTTCTAGGAGTGACCCCTGAGTACAAAGCTAGGAGTAGCTCTTGAGCACTGCTGAGAATTCCCCACCTCCCTCACCCAAAAGATAAAGAGTACACAATGGTTTGACACCTATAAACACTATGGGAGGTGCACCACAAAATGATTCATGCTTCCTCCTCTCAGACATCTAACCTTCTGTGGGGAAAGGTGAGAATTTTTGCATGATACTCTTGTAGAAAATTTTACTTTTATAAGAGAATGTTATTAACTGTAGTCACCATATTATATTAAATTCTCAAACCTTTTTCATTTTCTAACTGAAAATTTTATGCTTTAGTAATTCCCTTTTATTTCTCCAACTGTAGTTCTGGAGATAACTATTTTAACCTCTTTTATGTAGTTCAACCAAATATTTAATCTCCTCTGATTATCCTTCTCTACTGAATTTTTCATGATTCCCAAATACTTTAGGCTTTTATAAGATCATACTTTCATGTTCTTTTAATTTTATAAATGATATATTTAAGTCAATATCATATAGTGTGGCATGTTCTAGAAAGGTTTTATTTTTACAACATTAAGCAAAAGTGAACAGTACAGTACAAATAGGCATAAAAGATAATTTTTTAAGAGGATGATTACAAAAATTACTGCAGATTCCATAATTTTGTGCCTCTGTTCCAATTATCCATAGAATTAGCCATGCTGACATTAGTATGGTATGTCCAACAGTTTTGGATGAAAATTGGACAGGAAAATTATTAGAGATAATTTCAAACAAAACATTTCAGGAAAAAGATGAATCAGGTCTGGATATATGGCTTTGGGTTATATTTGAGTAATTTATGTTTGTAGTGTTCTACTTTATAAACCTGACCAATGTCGCTGTGGTCCCCAAATTCCAAATGGGATCAGACCACTGTCTCCTTCATGAGAAATTCTACTTCACAGAATGGGGAAAAAGGGCTGCACAGTTTAAGAAGAGAACTCACCAGAACGACCACCAACTGGGAGCTCTTTGGTAGCATTGCAACAATATGGGAAGATGCCGTTGTTGACAACATTGACAAGGAATATGGTCAACTTGTTCAGCACCTCCATGATTGTGTAAGGAATGCAGAGAAAGAGAAAACCACAAAAAGATGCCTGTCTTCGGAAACTCTTGAGCTCATTCGCCAACGTGGTCTGGCTCAAGCCTTAGGCAATCACAAGCTAATGTCCAGCTCAAAAAGCTGTGCAGAGAAGCTATAAAGGAAGAAGACCTCAAAGAGAGAAGAGCAGCAGTGTTGGACAATGCAGCAAAAGCTGGGAAAATTATTCGCAACACCTGCCTGTCTTTCACCAACTGTAAGACCAAGATGACTGCCCTCTGACCTCTGACCTCCTGATGAATCTATCACATCTTCCAGAAGGGCAATGAAAAGGTTATCCATGACTTCTACTCGGATATCTTTTATAACCATGTCCACCTGCCCACATATCAAATTCTGCAGGATGGATATGTTTTTCCCAGCGTTCTCCCTTCTGAAATCCGACATGCCATTTCATTGGTAAAGAAGTGTATGTCACCCAGTCCAGACAAGGTAAGACCCAAACACCTGAAGAATCTGCTGCCAGTATTTGTCAATACATTGGCTTGGCTCTTCACATGCTACCTGTCTGAATGCAAGGTTCTGTCCCAATGGAAAACCAGCAGGACCATTCTGTTGTACAAGAAGAGAGACATACACATCAGTAACTATTGCCCAATCTGCCTGTTGTCCGTTGTCTATAGGTTATTCACTAGAATCATCCTGAATAGGATTGGGAGAATACTAGGCGAAGGACAACCATGCGAACAAGCCAGGTTCTGAAAACGATTCAGCATGATCGACATATCCACATGGTGACCAAGTTCATTGAGGTTTCGAGAGAGTTCAAGATGCTGCTCTGTCTAACATTTATTGATTTAAAGAAGGCCTTTGATTCTGTTGAAACTGAAGCGGTCATCGAAGCCCTATCCAAACAGGGTGTTCAAACTCAGTACATCAGGATTCTCTATGAGCTGAGCTGTCTTACAGATTCACCATCAAGATCTCACCATTCTACAAAGAAGTGATCATCAATGTAAAGAGAGGGGTTCAGCAGGGTGATACCATTTCACTGAAACTCTGCAGTGCCACCCTTGAGAACATCATGAGACATCTGGAATGGGAAGGAATGGGAATGAAGATAGACGGTCGGTAACTATACCACCTCCGCTTTGCTGAATGACATCATTCTAATAATACTAAATATCAGCCAAGTGGCGTGAATGCTGGCCGACTTCGACCGTGTGTGTGGAAAGGTCGAATTGCAGCTGAGTCTCATGAAGACAATGTTCATGAGAAACTGACTAGTTCCTGGTGTTCCATTTGCTCTCAACAGGATGAAAATCTTGAAATGCAACAATTACTTGTACTTATGTTGAGAACTCAACATCACAAATGACCTGGCACCTGGACTGCACAGGAGGAAGAGAGCAGCGTGGAATGCCTTCAAGAGCGTAAAAGAAGTGGTTAAAAGGACGAAGAACCTCCGGCTCTGGGCACAACTTTTCAACTCCACAGTTCTTCCTGCACTGACAGGGCCCTATGAAAACAGGATGAGAACACTATTTGGGTCTCCCAAAGAGGAATTGAAAGAGCTATGCTTGGAATATCATGTTTCACTCAAGTGAGAGAAGGAATCCTGAGTTCTGACCTCTGTCAACGATTAAGAATCAGGGACGCTGTCTTGTTTGCCAAGGCATTGAAAATCAGATGGACCGAACACGTAATGTGATTTAGAGATGACTGCTGGACTAGAGCTGTTACTGACTGGATTCCATGGGATTTCAAAAGACCGCCTGGCTGCCCACCTACGAGATGGTCACACTTCTTTATCAAGACCCTAAATGAACGGTTTGAGGCTCTTCATATTCCTGGAGTGAGCAGACACCATTGAGCTACACTAGCACATGATAAGGATGAATGGAGACATTACTAGCGCCCGCTCAAGCAAATCGATGAACGACGGGATGAGAAGGGAAACAAATGATTCAAGTGTTCTACTCAATATCATTTTTGCATGCAAGAAAGAAAACTCTCAAGCAGATTCCCATGTTGGTTGATAGTCTAGATACTCTTGGGAATCATATATAACCAAGAGTCATTGCAGTTCTGTCTTGAGGAGGATCTCCGGGATATGAAAAGTCAAAGAACCAAGACATCCTGCCTCGCCTCTTCTGATGAAGTTTCTGTGTTTCGATTAGCTTTTCCATTTTATAAGCTCCTCTTCTTGCAGCTATTCCATTTCCTTGTTTAGGTAGCCTTTCGAACTTCTGCCCTAGCTGGGAACTTGGCTGACTCTTCCTGCATGTGACCAAGTATCTCCCCCCAAAGCTAAAACTTGGTTTGAGTTGTCTAGTGCAGGGACTACCTCTTGATTCAATCTCCATAATTTTGGTGTAAATTCCCAAGAATGAGCATCTAATTGATTGCTAATCTGAGAATGGAGAGGAGGTGCAGAAATGGATGGCATCTGTTCAGTACAGTGTGACATTTTTATAGTAAAGGAAATACTATTGTTACAACAGAAGCAGATGTAACTGGAACAGGGCATTTGGGACAACAAAGCTGTGAGCTTCTAGGAACTACATGGCCATGAATTTTCTAGAAATAGCAGATGGAACAAGTAATGAATCCATCTACTCCACTTTACTTTTGTTCTTTCAAATACACATAGGTCACTGATAAATATACTTTTGATGATTGCCTGTCACACTGCAAAATTTTTCAACCATTCCTGATAGGAATAGACATTAAAAGCATGACAACTAGTTTCTATATATCTCCAACTTGTATCTTTTCCTCTTGATCTTTTATAATCTAGTCTTCATCTGTTTGCAGGCTGAGGAATAAATGAATGATTCTCATAGTGTGACCTCCTGGCCAGCATAATATTACTGAGAAACTTAAAAATGTAGAGTCCCAGGATCTAGCTGCAACTTATTGAATCAGATACTCTATTAAGGTTTAGTAATATGTTTTAACAATGCATTTAGATGATTGTGAGGCATGCAAAAGTTTAAGATCTACTGGCATAAACTCTAAATCTAACCATTAATACATTCTAAAAATTTCTTAACTGCAAGGGAAAGATGTAAAATGGAGTATAAAATAAAGAATGTTTATTATTTCCATGGAGTAGCTTTCTAAAATCCTGTAGTAATAATACCCCCTGCCTCCACTCATCTAATTATTAGGTGCTTCCATATATATGCTCTCTATTTGTCACACAAACTCAGAGAGAACATCAGTTTCTCCCCATCTTTGTAGGGAAGAAATCAAGGCATAGTTACTTAGGTTTTTTAGCTTTCTTAGTTTTTGTCGAAGCCTTGTTTGTGTGTATATGGCATTTAATAAACATCAAACCATTTGTTGAATAGAATGGAAAGGAGAAGAAGAGAGAAGGGAGGAGGGATTGATGAAAGAAGAGTAAATGGAGGAGAGCAAGGAGATGAGAAGAAAGGTAGAAGGGAAGAATCTGTTATGTGCTCAGAATTCATTGTACACTGACTTTTCTCTTTTGTGAACTTCTGTTAACATGCTACTAACTTTGCTTCTTTAGAGGTACATATCATATCTTTTTTTTTTTTTTTTGCTTTTTTTGGGTCACACCCGGAGATGCACAGGGGTTACTCCTGGCACTGCACTCAGAAATTACCCCTCGCGGTGCTCAGGGAACCATATGGGATGCTGGGAATCAAACCTGGGTTGGCCGCATACAAGGCAAATGCCCTACCCGCTGTGCTGTTGCTACAGCCCCTGGAGGTACATATCTTACCTCAGTCAAACGCCCTACCCGCACTACCCAACAATTATTTCTCCAGCCCCGTAGTTGATAATGTTTTATAGTACCAAGTTATTTATTGTTAATGTTTCTCACATTAAAATCAGAGGCAATTTGTAAGGGTCTATTTCACAGTGATTCAATAAAAAAGTAAAAATAAAATAAAATAAAATCAGGGCAATACTTCACAGTTGTCTTAGGATAAAATCACTATTCCAGATATCTGTGGATCCTGAGGAAAATTAAAATAGGATAACAATAAGACTCGCATGTGAGTTGCATTCCCCCTCTCTTCCCTACCCCCTTGATCAAGCTTCCTGAAACATTTTTCAAGCAGGGCACTGTAGCACCGTAGCACTGTCACCCCATTGTTCATCGATTTGCTCAAGAGGGCTTCAGTCACGTCTCCTTTGTGAGACTTGTTGTTACTGTTTTTGCCATATCAATATGCCACGTGTAGATTGCCAGCCCCTGCCAGGTGGGATACTTTCTGTAGCTTGTTGGGCTCTCTGAGAGGGATGGAGGAATCTAACCTGGGTCTGCCTCCTGCAAGGCAAATGCCCTACCAGCTGGGCAAGTATGCTAATAACCTCACTCAAAGATAGATCAGACTATTAGCAAAGAGATGCTTGACTGCCCTTATGAAGGCATCTCTTCACATACGAAAGCAGGCTTTCATGGTCAGTTAAAGAACAATGATTCAGCTCCAGTTAAGAAGGATAAGTTTCTATCATCTAAAGCCTCTTTTCTATTGGAACACACCTGAATGAATGCATCATTTTGTTTCCTTAGCTCCTGGAGGAATAGGCTTCTTTACTGTTAGGAACGATCTTCTCAGGTCCTCAGTATTGCGAAATTTCAGGGTAATAGAGTTTGATAGATTTTCAATTTTTATATATAAAATTAAGTGGGTTTTCCCTTCAAAAGCTTGTGTTTTTCATTTTAAAATAATTATTTTAAACATTTTATGTTAATTTTATATCCTATTTCCCTTCCCATAAAGGGTCAATAAACTTTTTGATTCGATTCTCTGCTTTGCTTATATTTTTCCCTTAATAGAACTTTTTCTCTATCTCTCAAATTTCCTGTACTACTGAGGTAACAATAGTTTATTGTTCCCTTTACTCAAATTAGTTCTAGTGTCTCCTTTGTTTTGACAAACAGAATAAAGACAGTTATCATTGTCACTCTCACTGTCATCCCATTGCTCATTGATTCTCTCGAGCAGGCACCAGTAATGTCTCCATTGGGAGACTTGTTGTTACTGTTTTTGGCATATTCAATATGCCACAGGTAGCTTCCCAGGCTTTGCCGTGCAGGCGGGATACTCTTGGTAGTTTGCTGGGCTCTCCGAGAGGGGAAGAGGAATCATATGGATTAAAAAAAAAAGATTCCAGCCAATGTTGGATAAACAGTGTTATTCGGGAACCTGGTGTCATTATACATCCCTCTGCTTAAGGTCATAGTTTTCAATAGGGCAGTTATTTGCCTTCAGTGCCCATTTGTCTTTTGTTGCTGCTGTTGTCATTATTTGTATTTTTGTCTGACTATATGTAGACAAAGAAATGCTTTCTCTGAGAACAAACATTTTTGTAGTTTCCATTTCCTTGAATAAATCACTGACTGCAGCTGATAGCAGATTGACTATAGCATTTCCTATATCAGTCAGGATAAGCTAGGAGGTATTTTCATAGTAAGTAACTTGACAAATACAGAAGCTTAAAATGAATTTTGCTCTTGCAAGCCTTAAGACACTTTGGTAATATGCTTTTGCTTATCGAAGTCATATAGAGACCAGAGCTGCAAGAGAAGTCACTAAATTGTTTGCTCTTGATTAGTGTGACAAAAGGAAAAGCATTTTCATTTTTGGAGATCTGGTACTGTCTGACTGTTGATGTGCAATAGTCCACAGGTATTACGTAGCACCTCTACTGAAAATTAGTCACTCTATCTTACTCAAATTCAAAGAAGTAAAGATGCAACTTTCTGGCCCTTAAAGAGCCAGAGCAAAATATAGTTATTAAACAGTTCTAATGTCCTCTGCAATTCATTCAAGGAAAATATCACATTTAAGTAAAATGTATATCTTTCTTTAGACATCATCTACCATTTATCCATCAACCCATCCCATCAACCATTACTACCACCACTATCATCATTAATGGTCAGCCTGTCTGTCCGCATGTCCATTTGTCAATTCATCAGTGCATTTATGTATCATGTGTCATGGAACCAAGGAATTCATGCTTATTCAAAGAACATGTTTATTTCTCAGTTTTTTTCTTTGTTTTTCTGTGTAGACTTTCTTGCATTCAGAAAGCCATTGTCCAGTTTTTAAATTTTTGTCTGAGAGAAAAGAAACATTGATTATAATCATTGACTGCCTTCCTAGCACTTTCTAAGAAAAAAACCTGTGGTATGTTTCAGTTAGAGGTGATAAGACTCTTTCATCATGAGCAAAACTGTCTTCGACAAGTTTCAACACAAACTATAAATAGCCAACTGGTACCATCTGTCTTGCATGGTTTTTGTGTTAGTGATATATGTAGAAAAGTTACGTAAAGTTGCCAACTTGAAGTTCTTTATAGTTGTCTACCGTGCTTCAAACCTGTCTTAACATATCTTATATCTCTTCAATCTCCATACACTAAGCAGCATTATGTATGTAAAAAAGAAATTTAATATAAGATTTTAAGAAAAAATATACATTCTTACTAATTGGCTTATAAGTACTTCATGCTAACCTATTGCACCACTGGAGCCACAACCAGTGACGGTGACTAATTGGCTATAAATAGTAGCTTTTACTTTGAGATGCAGAAAGAATCTTCAAATGTTTTATAGTTATTAGTAGGTTGCCTCTTACTTTCAAAAGTTGCCTCTCATGGGCCAGAGTGATAGGACAGAGAGAATACAGTGCTTGTCTTGCAGACAGTCAACCTGAGTTCAATCCCCGGCATCATCATCCTATATGGTCCCCATGCATGGCCAGGAATAATTTCTGAGTGCAGAGTCAGGAGGAACCTCTGAGAACTGCTGAGTGTGGCCCTCCCTGACCAAAAAATGAGTTTCTCAATTGTTTCTCAATGTGGTCTCTCGCCCTAGCTATCATGAAATATGAGGAATAAACTTTAATATTTTTAAAGAGTGCAACATGATGATTTGATACATGTGTACATTATGAAGGATTCCTAAGCTTAGTAATCAGATTCATCTCAGTTATCTTCTTTCTTCTTTTTTAATCTTTCTTTTCATAAAGTCGTTCATGATAATTTCCTACATTTCATATTCCTACACTAATCCCACCACCATTGTGCTTTCCCACTACCACCATTATTTTCAATTTTCCCAATCACCAACAAAGCGTACCCCAAAAGCAGACCATAAATAATTTATTTTATGTTACTTGCTAGGACTAATTCACTAAAAATGATCAATGATTATAAAATGTCTCCTTAGAAGAACATGTGTGAAGATTGTTTTATCTCACCCTGGAGTCATTAAGCACTTGTTAACTAACATGTTGTAACAGATTAAGCCTTGTGTGTTAATAGTCTCTTAACTGAGATTGTTTACCTTCTACTTTATATCCCATACAGTGTGTTGTGTCACTTCTAGTATATTAGTGGTGTAGTTTGAAATGTTACAGCTGTGGCCCTCCAGGAATTCTAAAACTTCAAATGGGGTGATACATATGGAGTTAAATTTTTAACTGGATGGTGACTTTGGGGTCTAGAAACATTTCTGCAGCTTGCTGATCTCTTTTGAGATTTATTTTTGAGTCTCTGGATCTTGGTGGGTTAATAAGCTTATGTGGTGTCAGAAGCAGTTCATGGGTGTGATTGCCAGGCTCCTGAAAGAACAGAGAGATGGGAGGAGGTAGCCCATGACCAACTTCATAAAAGCCTGGAGATTTCAGTCACAAAACCTTTGTACCTGAGTTTTTCAACAAGTTCATTCCTGGATGAGGCTTGTCTTGAGGCTGTGGAGTCCGGCTGTGAGCATGATGACAATTGGCATGTGAAGGATTTTGGCTACTGGGGCTCTGCTTGGGCTGTAGTGGGCTCACCCCTTCCCCCCACCCCAAACAGTTACCTTTCTAAGATTTTTAGCTATGCTTTCTCATCAAAATTTCATTATACAGTACAATAGTTATCAAGTCTAGTCATCATGCTTTACATTTGAGAAGTTACACTTTTACAAATAAAAGTTTATAATCTTTCTATTCCTCTTTTTACCAACCTCTTTCCATTATCCTCCACCCTCAAAACCTTGATAATCGGCATAGTATTTTCTCAGAAAGCCGTTACATTTAAGCAATATTATGTATCATTTCCTTTATCTGACTTATCATAGTACTTTCCACATTGATTTAAGTGCCACAAAAAGCAAGAGTTTCTTTTTTGCTTATAGCAAAATATTGTTTTATATATTCTGAAAATTGTTTTAAAAGTATCATTCATTATAACAAAAGGTTACTGAAAATAAGGGCTGGAGTGATAGTCCAACGGGCAGGGTGTTTGCCTTGCAAGCGGCCGACTGGGGTTCAATTCCTCGGCCCCTCTCAGAGAGCCCAGCAAGCTACCGAGAGTATCTAGCCCGCCCAGCAGAGTCTGGCAAGCTACCCATTGAGTAGTTGATATGCCCAAAACAGTAACAAGAAGTCTCACAATGGAGATGTCACTGGTGCCCACTCAAGCAAGTCAATGAGCAACGGGAAGAAGTGACAGTGACTGAAAATAAAATGCTTATCTCATTTGTCCTTATTTATTTTCCCCACCACATCTCACTCCCAGTCCCCTAAAATTTACCATCCTGGTAACCATGAACTGCTCTTAGATTATAAAAAATTATAATTATATTTAGCTTGTCTGATTTATGTATGTGTCACAAATAAGTTAAGTCATGCAGTGTTTTTCTTCTGACTAATTCCACTAAGCATAATATTTTCTAGACCCATCCAAGCTGTTGCAAATAAAAGGATTTTATCTTTAGAGCTGTACAATATCACATTTGTGTTTGTGTGTGCTTCATCCATTCATCAATTAATAGGCACTTTGGCTATTTTAAATAATGCTGCAATAAAATTAGAATACATACAGTGTTTCAAAACTGGTGCTTTTGCATTTTTGATGCATACTCAGAAATTGAATAATTTATCACATGGAATTTCTATTTTTTAATGTTTAAGGAGTTTCTATTCTGCTTTCCATAATGACCACACATAATTACATTCCCTTCAATGGTATATAAGGATTCCATTCTCTACATTCTCTTTTATACTTCTTGCTTATTATCTCTTAAGTACTAGGGTTTCTCTTAGGTTTGGGGTAATGCCTTATTCCTTATTGGGACTCTGATTTGCATTTCCCTAATGATAAGAAATATGCACATATGTCTTGTCCCTTCAGCCGGCTGGATGTCTTCTTTCACAAAAGTCCCTATTTAGACCTCTGGCTATTTTTAAAATTAGGTTACTTCCTTCTTTTATTTTGTTTTATGACCTATTTGAACATTTTGGATATCAGCTGTCTGTCAGATATCTTGTGTACATATATCTAGCCCCGTTCTTTAGGATGTCTTGTTTTGATGTGTTTATTGCAATGTTCTAAAGAAGTTTCCAGTTTGATGTTTGTGCACTTCTCTTTTCTTAGGGAAGTGTTTTTGTTATTTCTTGCTTTTATTTCCCTTGCTGGTGGAGTGGAATCTCCAAACACAACTCTAGGACTGTTATCAAGGAGTATATTGCCTATATTTTCTTCTACTCAGTGGTTTTGTTCTCACATAAAGTCTTCAAAATATTTTGAAATAAGTTTTGTATGTAGTGTGAGGTAGCTTTCAACTAGCTTTTTCACTTGGTTGTCAACACCATGTATTGAAGGAACTTTCTTGTTCAAGCTAAATAGAACTACAAAACTCTTTGTTCCTCTGTTACAAATTAGTTGTTCAACCATGGATGGATTTATTTCTAGCTCACAATCAATCCTGCTCATTTGATCTGTGTGCCTATTTTCATTTCAATAACATGTTTTATTTATAGTTTCAAAAATTTAGTTTTGGGTATCCTCCCCAGCAGATTTCAGGCCTGAGGGGTTCACTTCTAATGACATTTGGTTCCTGCTATTTACTGCTAGCAACGTGGCGGTACTCTGGTCCAGGATATAGGATGTTTTAATTATTAATTTTTCATAGTATAATTTTAATAAGGGGATCATGATACTTCCATTTTTGCTCCTTGATTCCCCTCACGAGTATTTGTGCTAGTCTCTCCTTTAATTTTTTTGGGATTTTCTCTCTGGATGATCTAGCCATTTCTGTAAGTGGCAGTTTATAATCTATTAATTTGTGTTTCTGTTAATGTCTCTAACAATGTTACATAATGTCTCCCTTTAGATATTTTGAAGTTTGCTATATATGCCTCAGAGCTAGTGTGTTGGGTGGATATAAGCTAATTACTATTTCTAGCTGTACATCAGTCTCTTTACCGCTTTGTAATGTCCACTCTTGTCTCTTGCTATCCCTTTTTGACTGGAATTATATATTGTAATGATAAGATAAAGCAGTTAATGCAATCTTCCACAGCCTCGGGTTGAATTCTGGAGACATGCTCTCTCTTCATGATGTCATATTGTCTCGGTCCCTGGTTGTTACATGCTATAAATTTTGGTGAGACCATTTTGCTACTTTTATTTCCTATTGTTGGGCTTAGGCTGGAGCTTAGCGATAGAACACATGTCTGTTATGAATGAATGAGTTTCTGACTGCCATACTTGCCACCACTGTTACTGTCACTGTCATCCCATTACTCATAAATTTGCTCGAGCGGGCACCAGTAATGTCTCCCTTGTGAGACTTGTTGTTACTGTTTTTGGCATATGGAATATGCCACGGGTAGCTTGCCAAACTGTGTTGTGTGGGTGAGATACTCTCGGTAGCTTGCTGGGCTCTCCGACAGGGGCGGAGGAATCGAACCCGGGTCGGTCGCTTGCAAGGCAAACGCACTTCCCACTGTGCTATCGCTCCAGCCCAACTTGCCACCACAAAAAATAAAGACAAGCAAAGAAAATAAAAACAAACTCCCCATATATCTCTTCCTACCCCTGCTAACTAAAATACTGATTGAAAACTGGTATCACACCATCCATTTATTTATTTCTTTACCTATTTTGGGGGCACACCCAGTGTTGCTCAGGGCTTACTCCTGGCTCTGCACTCAGGGATCACTCTTGGTGGTGAGGACCACATGCTATGCTGGGGATTGAACCCAGGTTATCTAGGTGGAAGACTAACTATGCTTACCATTTCTACTATGCTTTTGGCTCTTGCATTCATTGTCTTTTTTAAAAGCCTGTTTAAATTGGTGATTTAAGTAGCTGTACTACTTTTATATTTTTTTCTAGTGGGTGGTGCTTCATTTGATTTTTCTTTTTTTTATTTTTCTTTGATATTTATCTTTTTTGGCATATCCAATACACCACGGGTAGCTTGCCAGGCTCTGCCGTGCAGGCACGATACCCTCGGTAGCTTGCCAGGCTCTCTGAGAGGGGCGGAGGAATCAAACTCGGGTCAGCCGCGTGAAAGGTGAAGGCCCAACTGATGCCAAAAACAGTCACAATAAGTCTCTCAATGAGAGCCGTTACTGGTACCTGCTCAAACAAATTGATGAACAATGGGATGACAGTGACAGTGATTTATCTTTTTGTATTTTGTCAGCTTCCATTGAAAACTAGAGTTTTGTATCTGCAGTTGCTGACATCAGCAGGTTGTGTGTGTGTGTGTGTGTGTGTGTGTGCGCGCGCGCGCCAGCCATTACAGAGAACCTGAAGGTCAGGAGCAGCCTGGTATGTGTTTCTGGGCTCTCAAGATTTCCTCTCTTGGGATCCAAACCTGAGACTCAGTCATGTCCCTTCTGTCCAAGCACTTCAGATGTTGGTACCCTATCCTGAGGTGAGGGAGGAACCGTATTGTCTAAAGTATTTTTCTGTTCTCTGGTGGAACACCCCAGCTCCTTGGGAGGGGGAGGGGCATTAGCTGGATGAAATGCTGCGGGGTCTGGATTTTTTTTGCGTTTTGGGTCACACATGGCGGTGCACAGGGGTTACTCCTGGCTCTGCACTCAGGAACCACCCCTGGTGGTGCTCAGGGGACCATATGAGATGCTGGGAATCCATGTGCAAGGCAAATGCCCTACCCGCTGTGCTATTGCTCCAGCCCCATGATTTTATGGCCTCTCTCTTTTTTTTTTCATGAGAAAACTCTATTTTCCAATCTTGCATTGAGTTCTTTCTATAAAATGACTATTAACCTTTTAGTATGCATGCAATTTAGAAATACCCTTCATTCAGTAGGCCCCCATTTCATTGGGCTCATGGATTCCTTTGCTGTGCAGAATCTTTTTAGGCCGAGGTTATCTTCTTGATTTATTTTACTTTTATTGCTTTTTTTTTTGGTGTCAAATCTAAAAAAAAAAGCTATCAGTGCCAACTAAAATGCTTTATTATAGATGCTGGCTGTGTAGGGAAAATAAATTAATTTTCCCAGGTAAAGTTAAAATTTGGTGGTTAGATGTCCAGATTTGATCATAAAATGATATCTCCCTTTTTTCTCTCTCCTCTCTCATCTCATATCTGTCTCCTCTAAATCCCACCTTCATCTTTGCTAGCTCTGCCTGTAGTGGGTTTTAAAGCATCAGATAAAATGAGGTCAGGTCAAGGCAGAGTGAGAGTCCATGTTTATATAGTAGTAATAGCTAGGGGATAGGGTTGTAGGGGCAATGAAAAGAAGACTGAAGATTCTAGGGGAATTCTAAATACCTGCTTGATACATCTTTTCATGTGAGAGACTTCAAATCTGGTTTGCACCAAGGACTGCCACTACAATGTCACAAAACCTGGCATCTCTCTCATTCTCATGACATATCTCTGCCCAATCTGAACAGAAAATCTTTTTCTAGATTTTCATTTAGTGCAGTTCAACCTGTTCTATGTTCCTAGCAGAGATATCTCATTAGTTTGGTATAGAGGTAAATATTATTGTATTTTCTATAATTGAGTTTTTCTTTAATTTTTACATGAAAATTTAATTTTAGTTTTGAATTCATACATTAAGACAGTTCAAAAGAAAGAGAAGGTAATTATAGTAAAGAATTTCCTTTCATTGCTAACCTGAAAACATGTAGCCCTTTCTGCAATGAACTAATATTGGATATGTTTGTGTGTCTTCTGACAAAAATACAAGACAATGCATCTGCCTATAAACTTTATTATATCTATCTATTCTATTTCTTCTTTATAATACATTTTCTTTTTTTTTATTTTTTTAATTAGTTTATTTTTAATTAGAGAGTCATCGTGAGGGTACAGTTACAGATCCATACATCTTTATGCTCATGCTTCCCCCATACAAAGTTCAATAACCCATCCCTTCACCAGTGCCCATTCTCCACCACCCGTAAACCCAACATCCCTCCCCCCCTCCCCAGGCCCGTCTCCCCCCACCCCACCCTGCCACTATGGCATGGAATTCCCTTTTGTTCTCTCTCTCTGATTAGGTGTTGTGGTTTGCAATAGAGGTGTTGAGTGGCCATTGTGTTCAGTCTCTAGTCTGTATTCCACCCGCCTCACCCTTCCCCCACATGACCTCCAACCACATTTTACTTGGTGGTCCCTTCCCTGAGTTACCCAGAGTGAGAGACCAGCCTCCAAGGCATGGAAACAATCTCCTGGTACTTATTTCTACTATTCTTGTGCATTAGTCTTATAGTCTGTTATTCTATATTCCACAGATGAGTGCAATCTTTCTATGTCTGTCTCTCTCTTTCTGACTCATTTCACTTAGCATGATACTTTCCATGTTGATCCACTTATATGCAAACGTCATGACCTCATTTTTTCTAACAGCTGCATAGTATTCCATTGTATAGATGTACCAGAGTTTCTTCAACCAGTCATCTGTTCTAGGGCACTCGGGTTTTTTCCAGATTCTGGCTATTGTAAACAGTGCTGTGGTGAACATATAAGTGCATATGTCACTTCGACTATACTTTTTGGATTTTCTGGGATATATTCCCAGCAGTGGTATTGCTGGGTCAAATGGGAGCTCAACCTCTAGTTTTTTGAGAATCGTCCATACTGTTTTCCATAAGGGCTGAACTAGCCGGCATTCCCACCAGCAGTGTAGAAGGGTCCCTTTCTCCCCACATTCTCTCCAACAGCGGTTGTTTTTGTTCTTTTGGATGTGTGCTAGTCTCTGTGGTGTGAGGTGGTATCTCATGGTTGTTTTGATCTGCATCTCTCTGATGACTAGTGATGTAGAGCACTTTTTCATGTGCTTTTTGGCCATTCGTATCTCTTCCTTGGTAAAGTTTCTGTTCATTTCTTGGCCCCATTTTTTGATGGGGTTGGATGTTTTCTTCTTGTAGAGCTCAACCAGTGCTTTATATACCCTTGATATCAACCCCTTATCTGATGGGTATTGTGTAAATATCCTTTCCCATTCTGTAGATAGTCTTTGTATTCTGGTCACTGTATCTTTTGCGGTGCAGAAGCTTTTTAGTTTAATGTAGTCCCATTTGTTGATCTCTGTTTTTACTAGATTGCTTAGTTCCGTGTCATCTTTGAAGATACCTTTATCTTCAATATCCTGGAGGGTTTTGCCGACCTTGTCTTCAATGTACCTTATGGTTTGTGGTCTGATGTTGAGGTCTTTAATCCATTTTGATCTGACTTTTGTGCATGGTGTCAGGTCGAGTTCTAAGTATAATACATTTTCTTTGCATTGCACTTTCACTTATCATGGTATCTTGGAGATGATTATACACTCCAATAAAGAGTTTCATTATTAAGCTATTTTGCACTCCATTTTCTGGATGTTCATGATTTATTTCACCACTACCCTATTGCTAAGCAGTTAAGTTGTTTGCAATATTTTGTTATCACTTAAAATACATATTTTTACAAATAACCTTTAGAACTTGTATGAATTAAACATGTATGAATAAATTTTAAGATATATCCTGTACCCAGGCACCTATTATATCATACTGTATAGTTAAATGTGGGTTTTATACTTAAATGTAGGTTTATAGTTATCCAGGATCCCAGGCACCTATTATACCATACTGTATAGTTAAATGTAGGTTTTTCTGGAGATGACTTAAAAATAGAGAACTAGTACAATAAATGCAGTCCTTGTAATCTTGTTATTTCACACTGCGCACTGATTATAGACGTTCTGAATAAGAACTGACCAAAATTTCCACAGGCTGGGCTCTCTACCTGTGACAGTGTGTTAGATACATGATGGAAGTGCTGAACACAGAGAGTCTCAACATAGAGAGCCACACTATGAAGAACCTATGAAGTGTAAATGCAGAACCTAAGGAGAGTAATCATCCTTTCTGTACTTCCAATCTTGGAAGATGTTTATTTTATTGTGCTTAATGACAAATTAATTTTTCTCAGTTTTGAGGTAGTTTGAAGTTGACTTCATTTTTTCTGCTGTGCTGGGATTGAACCCCACGGACTCACATATGCAAGGCCTCTGAGCTATATTCTCAGCCCTAAAATAGATTCTTGCTTTTTGGGTCACACCCAGCGATACACAGGGGTTACTCCTGGTTCATGCACTCAGGAATTGCTCTTGGCGATGCTCGGGGGACCACATGGGATGCTGGGAATCGAACCCGGGTCGGTCGAGTGCTAGGAAAACGCCCTACCCGCTGTGCTATTGCTCCAGCCCCCTAAAATAGATTCTTGAACAGAAAAGTAGATTGATAAATTTCTTTTTCATAGTATTTTTTGGAATTAAAAATTATTTTATTGGTGCTGAATTTTGTCAAACATTTTATTTTTTGGAATCTCTTGAAATAACCACAAGATTTTTCTCCTTTAAGTTGTTAATTCATTCTTAATATTAAGGCACTCTTATTTTATGAGATAAACTCCAGTTAGTCACAATTTACTATCATTTTTTACAAACGAATGAATTTGATTAGGGAATAAAGATGACATAATTTTGTGTCTATATTTATGAGTGCAGTCCTCCAATTTCCTTCTCTGTAATTTTCTCATTGAGTTTTATTAATAGTAGGATGCTTTACATGTCATAATATAAAATGGAAATTTGGGGGGGTTGCTTTTTGTTTTGGGGCCACACACAGCAGTGCTCCGGGCTTATTTCTGGTTCTCAGAGACCATTCCTGGCAGTGTTCAGGGGAACATAGGTGTTCCAGGCATCAAACCTGGATTGGTTGTGTGCAAGCAAGCCCCCCATGTGGACATTATAGCTGTAGAGTTCACCAGCATCACACTCTGGACTGAAATTATTTCATTTTATTTTTTTCTTTTGGGGTCACACCCGGCGATGCACAGAGGTCACTCCTGGCTCTGCACTCAGGAATTACTCCTAGAGGTGCTCAGGGGACCACATGGGATGCTGGGAATCGAACCCGGGTTGGTCGTGTGCAAGGCAAACTCCCTACCTGCTATGCTATTGCTCCAGCCCCTAAACTGCAATTATTATCAGCCTTTTAGTTGTAGTGTTGGCTGAAGTTTGCACCAATTAGTTATGGTGCTCATGTCCACTCAGCTGTGACATTGCCAGATTTCACTTGTGGCAACAGGAATCACAGACAGGAGAGCTGCCAGGCTCAAGGACAGAGTTTCTAGGATCACACCCAGCCCATGTCGGGGCATCAGAGATTGAACTTGCAACCTTATATTTACAAGGTGGAAGCTTTAGTCCCTGAGCTGCCTCCTGGCTCCCAAGAATGATACTTACTATTAGATTGTCTCTATATTGTTTCATTTTCTTTCAGTCTTTTGTATTAAGGTAACATTGATTTATAAGTGAATATTTGTAAATTTTGTGAGTATAATGTTACCACACCACAACAATCACTAGGTGTCATTACCAGCCATCACTATGAGTAGGACTTTCCCATCCACCCCACCCTCCCTGACTTGGTAACCTCAGTTCTGTCTTCAGAGTCTAAGAGTTTGTTTTCATTGGGATTTTTCTGCCTTGCTTTAAAAAAAAAAGTAAAATATGATTTTATTTCAGACCCTATGGTTTACATAAACAAGAGATAAAAATGCATTTGAATGTTTTATTATAAACTTATTATTTTGCATTTATTATTACACTTACACCTGCATACATAGTGCCTTATTATGTAGAAGCATTATGGTTCATTCATTAATTTTTTTTTTTTTTTTTTTTTTTGCTCCTTGAATCACACACAGCAATGCTCAGGGGTTCCTCCTGGCTCTGCACTCAGGAATTACCCCTGGCCGTGGGATGCAAGGGATTGAACTCGGGTCGGCTTCGAGCAAGGCAAACGTCTTACCCTCTGTACTATCATTCCAACCCTTATTCATTAGATTTTTAATCAGACAACAGGATAGTTTACATCTTCACATAGTAAAATGGCAATGAATGATTTCTGCAAGTTATTTTTATATCTTGGCAGCTTTTCTTTTTTTTTTGGTGAGAGGATAAATGTGCATATACCCTAGCAGTTGTAACATCTTATACTTCTTCTCGCTTTATTTATTTTTTATTTTTTAAGAATTTTATTTTATTGCATCACCATGTGGAAAATTACAATGCTTTCAGGCTTAAGTCTCAGTTATACAATGCTGAAACAACAGTCCCTTCACCAGTGCCCATATCCCACCACCAAAAAAAAACCCAAAACAAAACAGTACACCTCCCATCCCGCCCCCCAGCCTTGTAACTGATAAATTTCACTTTACTTTCCCTTTACTTTGGTTACATTCAATATTTCAACACACAGACCTCACTATTATTGTTAGGAGTACCCCACGAGAGTCAGACCTGTTGTGAAGAGATGTGAGGTTTTGGATTTCTGTGCTTTAGCAACTAAGTCCAGGGAGATTTCTTTCAGATATTGGATCATTGCAAGCTTGTAAACCCCATCTGTGGTCATCATAATATGGCGGTCACCATGCCCTTCATCACCGGAAAGTAAGAGGCAAGAGAGAGAAATACCTTTCCCCTCCTGGATGGGCATGGGGCCGAGGCTTAGTTCTCAGTCTGGAGACATTCTGCGAGTTCTTCCCACTTTAAAGATATCTATTTTCCTGCAGCTTCGCTAACAGAGTGAGTTTTGTAACTCTTGTATTTTTACTCTTCTATCTTGACATAAATTTGCACTTTTTAAACATAACACATTTTAAAATTTAAAAAAATATCATTTTCTTGAAGCTGGAGAGATAGGACAGCAGTAGGGTGCTAGTCTTGAATGTGGCTGACCAGACTTTGATCCCCACTATCTCATGTGGTCCCCCAAGCACCACCACAAACAATTCCTGAATACAGACAGACCTAGGAGTTACCCCTAAGCCTCACTGGGGGTGATCCCCAAACCAGGAAAATATCATTATCTTAAGGATGACATTTCTGTCAAATTCTTTCAAATACAGTGGCAAAAATTTCTATTTGTAAAGTCTGTTTCTTGTGTGCATTAAACCATAATTGAAAAGGGGGGGAAAAAAGGATTCCTCTTCTGCCAATATCTTGGGATATTCACTTACGCTACAAATAAAATTTAAACCACTTTGCATATTGTCGCAGTCCCCAAATGAAGGTTTGATTTACCATGTAATTTTTTTTCTGGTTCATATTTCTGTTCTGAACAAGCTTTTGGGTTTGAGGTTATAAACAAAATAATTTGACTGTTTACTTGTGGTTAAACAAATGGCATAAATGTATGTTAGAAAAAATTTTTTCTTGAAGAAGGAAAAAGTAGGGCAATAGCTTCTAAAAACAATCAATGTCTACCTATCTGACAAACATTTGGTCTGATAATATTCTAGAAAACTTCCAGTTTCTGTTACAATGAAACACGTTCTTTTGTTTTTTTTTGGTAACAATTATAGTTTGATTAGATAGCCAAAAAAGTTACATAGGTTTATTTATTTATTTATTTATTTATTTATTTATTTATTTATTTCCTCTCGGAAAGCCCGGCAAGCTACCGAGAGTATTGAGCCCGAGTGGCAGAGCCTGGCAAGCTACCCGTTCATATTGGATATGCCAAAAACAGTAACAATAAGTCTCTCAATGAGAGACGTTACTGGTGCCTGCTCAAACAAATCGATGAGCAAAGGGATGACAGTGACAGTGACAGTGATTTATTTATTTATTTATTTATTTATTTATCTCTGTGTATGTAATCATTCTCAAAACAATGGCTTGAAATGCATATTGCTTCCTGTTGCTTTGTATTTCACTGTTTGTTCACTTTGTTCTTTGTTTATTTTAAAACAATTTTTTAAACAGGTGTTAGTCTCTGTGGGTGGTGATTGGCTCACACATAGCAGTGCTGGGTGCACCAAAGTCATATTTAGCCTTGCTGGGTTGAGGACAGTGGTACAGGTACCTGACATCAAACCCAGGGCCTCAGGCCTGCTGGTCATGGAATTAAGCCTGGAGTCATCTCTCCAACCTCTTATTTTTCCATTTCTAATTTTCCTTTAATCTGCTACCCAATGACATATTTTTCTTTCCCACATATTTTAAACCATTGGGTTTTATTCTTCTTTGTTCTCATGCATTCATCTATCTTATCCAATGCTTTTCATTGATTTTGTCACTAACTCTTGAACTTGTCCTATATCCCATCTGAGCACCAGCAACATCTCTCCCCTGAGTTATGATTTTCACTTGTGCCAGTAACAGATGCCTTTGGTATAAGAATGTGATAATGAGAGATCAGCACTGCACATGTATAAAACAACAATATTGGTATTGTTGTAAATTTTTAAAAGAGTAAAAGCACTTTTGTCCTCACTCTTCAAATAAAAATAGTTTCAAGGACCTTTAAGAGGTCTTCTTGTCTGTTTTTTGGATATCCTTGACCAGATGTAAACTTCACTTTTATGACTTTACTTAAACAACTAGACTCACTACTATAAGGGTGATAGCTCGGGGCTGGAGCGATAGCGTTTGCCTTGCACTCGGCCAACCCAGATTCGATTCCCAGCATCCCATATGGTCCCCTGAGTACTGCCAGGAGTAATTCCTGAGTGCAGAGCCAGGAGTAACCCCTGTACATCGCTGGGTGTGACCCAAAAAGCAATAAATAAATAAATAAATAAATAAATAAATAAATAAATAAATCACTGTCACTCTCATCCCATTGCTCATTGATTTGCTCTAGTGGGCACCAGTAATGTCTCCATTGCGAGACTTGTTGTTACTGTTTTTGGCATATTGAATACGCCATGGGTAGCTTGCCAGGCTCTGCTGTGCATGCTGGATTCTCTTGGTAGCTTGCCAGGCTGTCCGAGAGGGGTGGAGGAACCGAACCCGAGTCGACCATGTGCAAGGCAAACGCCCTACCCGCTATGCTATGGATCCAGCCAAAATAAATAAATAAATAAATAAAACAAATAAGAGTGATATATTATCCTTAGGAAATTTACACCTATTTCCTGATCATAATGTAACTCTTCACATCCTTTATTTGGTTGCTCAAATGTCTTTGTGCACTCTATGTTACTTGCTGAACTGGAGAGCAAAGATAGATGAATAAATAAAAATAATTGTTGTTAAAGTGTTTATAAACTTTTATTTCAATCATAGTCCATAAAAATATAGAACTTATGAAAACTGTAGTTTATAAGTTTCCTTTAAGTAGGTAGTATTTTTATTTCTAGCTCTTGTCTGAACTGGAGTATAGAGTGGACAGTTAATTTGAATGTTAGTAGACTCATGATAATTATATTGCTATGTTAGCAGGGGTTTTGCCCACACAAAAATGTTCTCCTGGCCTCTTTTAGAGACCATCCATTTGGATTATAGACAATTTAGATTTAGATCAAAGGGAGCTGCCATCAGATATGTCCTGAAAATGTTAAATGTGTATTGCTTTTTAGCAATAGTGATTTTAGTACTTTATGAATTTTGCTTTTTTTTTCTTTTTGGGTCACACTCAGCAATGCTCAGAGGTTACTCCTGCCTCATGCACTCAGGAATTATTCCCGGCCGTGTTTGGGGGACCATATGGGGTGCTGGGAATTGAACCTGGGTCAGCTGTGTGCAAGGCAAATGCCCTACCCGCTGTGCTATCACTCCAGCCCCTTGCTATTTTGTTTTTGGGTTACTTTGCATAGATAAAATGAACATAGAAATGATAAAATTGCAAGAACAAAAGTTACAATAGTTTGTCATAAATTGAAGCTCCATGTGCACTTTTGGAACTTTGCCTAGTAATCAACCAAAAAAACATTATTCATATATATATATGTATATATAATAAAATGATTGAACTATGACCTACAGAAATTAAGAAAAATAGTGTTCTCGCCCTACTTCCAAATCATACTGTAGAAGAAAAAATCTGCATTCAAGTAGTGGGGACACCAGTTGCCTCAATAAAACCAATTTCCTTAATGAAGCTTTTCTTTAACACTGATGCATGACTTGGGTTCGCTGAATTCTGTTCATTGAGGAACCTGGGTTATTTGCTAGAAAAACAAAATCTCTCAAAATCTTTCTATGTTCAGTTCTTCGATTGTTATCTGGGGAAGAAGAGTGAGGCCTGCTTCTTCTTCCTAACTTTTGAAAGTGTGCAAGGATTTGATTTAGATTCTTTCTTTTGGAGGGGTGGCAGGAGTGCACACCTGAAGGTGATCATGGGTTATCACCCCATATGTTGAAATTTACCTGAGACTCAGACCTCCAGAAGTTAGTGATGGTTGAGCAGTCTCCTTGACATTCTTGCTTTCTGAAATCCTGCCCAGTATTTTGTTTTAAAAGACAGCTTAAGAGAAAGAATCACTGTCACTGTCACTGTCATCCCATTGCTCATCGATTTGTTTGAGCAGACACAAGTAACATCTCTCATTGAGAGACTTATTGTTACTGTTTTTGGCATATCCAATATGCACGGGTAGCTTGCCAGGCTCTGCCGCTCGGGCTCGACTCTCGGTACCTTGCCGGGCTCTCCGAGAGGGGTGGAGGAATTGAACTCTGGTAGACTGCATGAAAAGTGAACACCCAATCGCTGTGCTATGGCACCAGCCCAAGAGAAAGAATCAGAAAAAAAAAAAATCAGGCTTCTCTGCATGACTTAGATGAGACTTCTAGTCCCCATTTTCTCCTGATTCCCTTAAAATTTGCAGCTGATTTTGCTCTTGTGTATCTAAGTCAAGGGCAGACACGGATCATTTCCATTCTTCCCGAAACTGCTGACAAAGATAGACACACACTCTTATCCTTAAACTCCTTGGTTTCCTCCTCCCTACCTTCGTCTTATGGGTAATGAGATATGAATGGAACCATTTATGTGCTGGAACTAGTAGACACAGAGGACAAACAGTTACTGTTTAGCTCATTAGTTAAAAAATGATTGAATGTTCTAATGGTTGTAAATCAACCCCAAATGAATATCCTCTTATACATAACTTGAATTCTCTTCCCTGGGAAAAAAATAGGCCTTTGGTAAAAGAAACTCCCAAGATATTCTAGTCATATTTGGGGATTGGGTGAGAGGGGACTCCTTCTATTGCAATAATCTGGATGAGATAATCACCTGATTTGACTGGCTCATGTTCTCTCATACAGCGTTGAGGATATTCCTGCGTGACACAGGGAAGTGGATGCTGGTGCGGTTACATTCTTTTTCCTTTTCACATCCCAAAGGCAGCAAAAGCAGAAGCAGAATCTAACAATACCGTTGACTAAAACAATGCTCGATAATGATTTATTCCATTTGCATAAATCCTACCTTAGAGATATAGAAACTAGGCAATTATAAGTTTTTTACATCACTTAAATTGTTCAGTTATAGCGAATAAATCCATGTGAAAAATAAATACTTTTGTTATTATTGGCATTATAATTATTATTATTTTTAATTGAATCACCATGTGGAAAGTTACAAAGCTTTCAGGCTTAAGTCTCAGTTATACAATGATCGAACACCCATCCCTTAACCAGTGCACATATTCCACCACCAAGAACCCCAGTATATCTCCCACCCCACCCCACCCCCTCCACCTGTGTTATAATTATTTTATTTTTATTGTTGCTGTGGTGCTAGACACCTCACTCAGTAGGGCTGAGGATCGGACACAGGAAGATACATGGAAGACGTATATGCTCCATCAGAGTCGCCTCTCCCAAGAATGTCATCATTTTAAATACTTCTTACTCATTGCCTATTCTGTCCATTTTAGAATACTCTTCATGAGTTAGGCTGGGTAGAGGAGTTTGAAGAGGTACTAAAATCACATTGTCTTAGTATCTTAAAAGGGCCTGGCTGAATCAAACATCTAAGTTCACTTAATGTAATAATTTGCATAAGGTAGTATTTTACCTGCTGAGTGTGGTCTCATGGCAACAATTGCAATAAATAATCAAAAAAATTAAAAAAGTATTTTTTGTGATGTATATGTTCACCATAATTAAGCAATCTAAGTTATGTTAAAGGGTAGGCTTCATCTCCACTTAAAACAGAAAGAAGTGATCCACAGAAGTTTCAGTATGTTCCTTGGGACTATATGGTTAGTCACTGATAGAACAATTCCATGCTTTCTAACCATATCATGCACAATCCGAATTCTTTAAAAATCAATTAATAACTTAGAAATTAAATTATTAAACTCACTCCTTACCACAGCACAGTTCTGTGTCTTCCACCTACCTGTATCTGAGACCTTTTTTATTTTTTTGCTTTTTGGGTCACACCGGGCGATGCACAGGGGTTAACTCCTGGCTGTGCACTCAGGAATATCTCCTCGAGGTGCTCGGGGGACCATGTGCAATGCTGGGAATCAAACCCTGGCCAGCCGAGTGCAAGGCAAATGCCCTATCCGCAGTGCTATTGCTCCAGCCTCTGTATCTGAGACCTTTAAACCATTATTAAAGATGTTTCTTTACTTGCCTTTTGTTACAAAATGAAAGATTGTTTTTCAGAAGTCAAGCTTGACTTGTATGTACAAAAATCTATTAAAGTGTCTTTTGCTGTTTTGAAACCATGCTGCACTTAGGGAGATTGTGAATGAGCTCAAAAAGCTGTTGTATCAAAATGAAAGCTATTGGTACCCAAAGTTAGATTTTAATAACTTGACCTACTTTGATTAGAAAATATATCCTTCTGGTACAGTTTTGTGCAAAACAACAACAGATCCTAATGCAGAGAAATGTATTTATGTCTGCAGAATCTGGCTTCAAGGCATGGCAGAAATCTCTGGGGCCACAGATGAGGGATCTTCTGGCATAATTGCCATCTTCAAGTGATTGGTATGTTTCCAATTATTGCTTTTAAAAATTAACAGCATTTTTAAATGCACTGCTGCTGCAACTTTGATGAAATTGAAGGTCATCATGCTGAGCCAAATTACCCAGAGGGAGAATGACAGGCAGCAGATGATCTAACTCATCAGTGGCAGATTCTGTAGCACTGTAGCACTGTCCTCCTGTTCTGTTGTTCATCGTTTTGCTCGAGAGGGCACCAGTAATTTCTCCATTGTGAGACTTGTTGTTATTGTTTTTGGCATATTGAATACGCCACAGGTAGCTTGCCAGGCTCTGGCGTGAGGGAGGGATACTCTCGGTAACTTGCCGGGCTCTCCGAGAGGGACAGAAGTATCCAACCCGAGTCAGCCGTGTGCAAGGCAAATGCCCCACCTACTGATTAGGAAACAAAAATAAGGGAATATAGAATACTAATTGATAACAAACCTGGGTACTTGAATACAAACTGAGGACAAAATTAGGGATGAAGCATGAGTTAGAGAGAATATAGAGAAAGTGAATCTGCGTATGCTGTGGTGGGGTTGTGGATGAATGAAATCATTATTAATATAGTATAGAAATACCACAAAATATTTAGGATGGAAATAGCATATGATCCAATGATTTTTCTTCTAGGCATTAATTTGACGAATATCAGAACTTTAATTTGAACAGCTATGTGCATCATTGATGCCTTCTTGAAAATTCTTAGGACTTGATTGTACATCCCAGTGCTAAGTCTCTTCTGTCCTAGCTTCTAGTTAGTCTTTCTGTTTGTCCTAATGGAGGGCCCATTCCAGGGCCCTGAGCACCTGTTCCTTAACATTTACTTACTGTATAATGCTGATGGCAGAGTCTCTTGCCCCCACTCTTGGCTGTCTTCACGGGGGGGGGGGCCTTGGAATGGGGCGAGTTGAGTTTCTCTCCCCACCCCAAGCAGAGCCCTGGCAGCTGAAGACCTCCGGAATCTAACCACAGCCATGCTCAAGGCCCCTCTCCACATGCTCGGATGAGCCTCACACATTAAGGAACTGGCAGAGGAGCCCAGGTGTGCGGAACTGGGACTGAGATCTCCAAGCCTGCTGGATCAGGCCTGGGCCTCCTCCACCCAGACCTCCCATTCTCTAGTAGCTTGGCAGCCACACCCACAAACCTTATAATCCCATCAACGGGCCAAGATCCGGAGACTATAAAACAGCGCTTCCTCTTATTGCCTAGTTATCCCTCTCAGAGAACCTGGCAAGGTACCAAGAGCATCCTGCCTGCATGGCAGAGACTGTCAAGCTCTCTGTGGCATATTGTATATGCCAAATACAGTAGCAATGATGGGTCTCATTTCCCTTACCCTGAAAGAGCCTCCAATGTGGCACTGCTGGGAAGAACGAGTAAAGAGAGGCTGCTAAAATCTCAGGGCTAGGACGAATGAAGATGTTACTGGTGCCCTCTCGAGCAAATGGATGATCAAGGGGATGACAGTGATACAGTGATAATGCTGATGCTTTAATTAAATAACAAATAAATAGAAAAAGGTACCTGTTCTATATTAGTATTATATATATTTGTTCTATACCCACAAACTCCAATTGTTTAATTGAAGGTCTGAAAATGAAAGCAATCACCTAATTTCAGCAAAATGAAGACTTCTACTCTCATTTGAGGTTATAACTTTTTATAGTCAGTCACGAAATTAGAAAAACTAAAATGTGATTATTTCTGATTATGCAGTCTGAAAAGTTGGATTCAGTGTGACCAGAAGCTTGTTTACCTGACATTAGACCATTAAATATTATTTTCCATCAGTCACTATTTCTAATACTTTGTAAACATTTGGAAATCCTGCTTTCACAGCCTTACAAACTTGGCAGCATGCTGCTAAGTCCAGTAATCATCATAAATATTTCATAAGCATATAAGAAAAATTGGTTTTGAAAATAATGGTGTAAGTTGAATAGCTAAAAAGAAAGTATACTCTGCAGTGGTTTTTTAAAACATGAAGCAAAAGCATTTGGCATGGGGGGGATAAATAGATACAGAATGTTTAAATGTAATTTTCATAAATGAACCCCCACCTTACAGAAGGAATATTTTAGAATTGAACATATGTTGAAACAAAGGATATTTTTCATGTGCCTTTTGGCCATTTAAATTTCTTCTTTGAGGAAGTTTCCACTCATTTCTTCTCCCCATTTGTTGATGGCTTTTTTTTTTCTTTTTTGTAAAGTTCTACCATTGCCTTGTATATCTTGGATATTGGGTATTGAGTAAACAATTTTTCCAATTCATGGGCTGTCTTTGAATCTTGGTCACTATTTCTTTCTACATCACTAATCATCAGGGAGTTGCAAATGAAAACAACAGTGACATATCTCCCATCTCAGAGACCGGTACACATCCAAAAGAACAAGAAGAATCAGTGCTGGCACAGATACAGGGAGAAAAGGACTGTCATTTTTTTGGTGGTGGGAATGCTGACTGGTCCAGCCTTTTTGGAAAGCAATATGTAAATTCCTAAAAAAAAAACCAACTAGAAATTGAACTTCCATTTGGCCCAGCAATACCACTTCTGGGAATATACCCTGGGGGCCCAAAAACACACAGCAGAAATGCAACCCACACTTCTGTGTTCATTGCAGCACTATTCATAATAGCCAGAATCTAGGAACAACCTGAGTGCCCAAGAAAAGACAACTGGATAAAGAAACTTTGGTACGACTTTGGTAATACTACTCAGCTGTTAGGAAAAATGAAGTCATGAAATTTGCTTACAAATGGATGGATATGGAAAGTATCATGGTAGGTGAAATGTGTCAGGAGGAGAGGGACAGAGAGGGAATGACTGTGTTTATTTGTGAGATATTAAAAAAAATATCAGACTAATATTCAGGCCAGGGAAAATGGAAGCCAGGAGGACAAGTCAATGGTTGGAACTATCACAAGTGTGTAGAGGGCAGAGGGGAGTTAGGATAGATAAGGGACCAGTATAACTATGAAAATAATAGAAATCATCACAGCGGACAAGAACTGAGTGTTGAAAATAGCTAAAGGGATGTGCATGATAACCTTTCAGTATCTGTGTTGCAAACCATGATACCCAAAAGGGACAAGTGTTGGAACAGTATATGACTGAAACCCAATCATGAACAACTTGGTAGCTGTGTATCTCACTTTTTGATTCAATATGAAAAAGAAAGAAGATAATGGCATAGTGCTTAATTAAATTTTTAATTAGACAAAGACAGGTAAAGTTATAGACATAGTTTTAAGGTTTCCCCCTTTCACTGTAGGCATACTTAGGCATAGCAGATTGAATAATATTGATATGTAAAAATATTGAGTTTTAGCATAGGAAATTACTTTTATTAACTATAAGCATCTGGAGCGATAGTACAGCGGGTAGGGCATTTGCCTTGCACGCAGCTGACCCCGGTTTGATTCCTGGGTCCAGATTCAGCTGACCTGGGTTTGATTCGAAGAGCCCAGCAAGCTACCAAGAGTATCTTGCCCGTATGGCAGAACCTGGCAAGCTACTCGTGGTGTATTTGATATGCCAAAAACAGTAACAAGTCTCACAATGGAGACATTACTGGTGCCCGCTTGAGCAAATTGATGAACAATGGGATAACAGCGCTACAGTGCTATAGTGCTAAGCATACTTGTGCACAATACATATTAAATGTTATTTAGATGTGCAAATATTGAAATTTTAGAATTAGAGATTACTTTTAATAGGTAATAGCAAAAAATTGCTCTCATTGCCCTTCATTAAACAGTTGTACTTATAAATACGTCATTTTATGTTTGAGAACATACTAGAGTCTATGAATTGTTAATTTCAATAAATAAGCAATAAAAAAAATTTTTTTAAAGGATTTTTTTCAGGACACCAGTGTGTGACACTAAGATATTTTAGATGCTTCTGGCGCCATCTAGTGAGTTATCGAAGTAACAGTATCAATATTAATCTGATTTCTCTGGAAGACATTGTTCTGCCAAAGAATAATGTATGACCTCTGGTTACACTAACAAGGTTATTTGGAGATACAAAGAAACATCATTACATAACCGTCATGGGCTTTTAACATTATCTGAGTAGTAAAGATACAGATCTCACTGAGCATTTCAATTATACCTGAAACCTTGAAATACTTCATTTCTGCTTCAACGTTCTCTCCAAATACAGTGTGCATACACATTCAACTAACGTTATTGGAACGTTATTGCATGGTACAAGGTTATCATACAAATATAAGGTTAGAAACGTAGCCAGAACCTGTTTAAACATGAAAATGAGGAAAGAATGGTTTTGTTGGGCTCTTTAAGGCTAACATTTCATTCTTTTTCATTTGTTTGTGTTTTGAGGCCACACCCTGCTGTGCTCAGGGGTCACTCTTGGCTTTGTACTGAGGAATTAATCTCTCAGTGGTCAGTGGTCAGTGGACCGTATGGAAAGTCAAGGACTGAACCCGGTCCTTTCTGTGCAAAGCAAACGCCATCCCTTCTGTACTATGACTCCGGCTCGGCTCCAAAACTGGCATTTCAATTGCAAATACTGCAAGAATTTCTTTTGGAAGAAATTATCTATATATATGTGTGTGTATATATATATACATATATATTTATATATTCTTTTTGTGCAGGAAAGACCACCAAGACAGCAAGACAGTATACAGAATTGGATGATGCTGGGGTCAGGGTCCTTTCCCTACAATAATTAATGGGCTGGTCAGTTCAATGCTTAAGTCAGGTGGTGACGCTTGGAACCAGTGGTACTGGGGGCTACCAAGACCTACATGGCTGTGTTGGAGATGAGACATGCTATACAAGGGGTCTTTCATCTTCTTCTTGTACATGCCAGACATGCACTTGTGAACCTGAACTATCTATCACCTTGGCCTCCAAAACGTTTTACACTTTCTTTTTAAAAAATTTTGCGTGTTCCATACACAATTTCCCTAACAAACCATTAAAATGCGATGTGTAAATTTACATAAGACAAACATATGTATTGAAGTACACCTAATATGTTTTCAGTTCCTTCTTAAATAAGCTCTATTTGTTATAACCTAGCAAATGACCAGTACATGACCAAGTCCAAATTATTGTAACAGCAATTCATGACATCATCATCTGAGATCTTCCATGCATTTTCTGTCCCTAGAGATACTGCTTAGTGAAATGCTATCATGCTTTTAGACTTCTTTTGACAGTATTCTATTTTGACCTAGATATTACTGGTTGTTTTTTGGTCAAAATTTGGTCAGATGGGGCTTTGTTTTGGTGACAGTTTTTTTTTTTTCTACAGCAGAGGTTTATAAACCAGTGGTTCTCAATCTACATCCTTACCATGCATATAGCTTATTAAAATGGGAAATTAATAAGCAAATGTTTCAAATGAAAGAAAACCCCTATGCTTGGAAATAATAGTTTTTTCAGGATAAAGAGATAATCTGGGGGACAAGGTGCTTGCCCAGTTCAAATTCTGCGTACCACAGAAAGTTCCCTGACCACCTTCAGGAATCACTCCTGGGCAGAGTCAGGAATAGCCCCTCAGTACCAGTGGATGCGGCTTAAAAACCATAATAACATTCTATTTAAGTACCATCATGTTACTGACAGGGACTCAGCTTCCTTCATAACTTATAACATTTAAAATAATCAGCAAATAACTTAGAAAATATCTATTTGCTAATTTACAAATATATCATTTAATCACAACTGTGGGCCTTACCGATGAGCAAAATTTCAGGCACTTCAGGAAACCATTCATTTTTCCAGTCTGATGCTTATAATTTCATTTCCAGGGAGAATGTCTGCATTTTAAAATTAGAAATGAACAAAAACCTGATAATAAACATATTTGTGGATTCTAGGTTGCCATGCTGCTGGCCCTCTCCCCCATGATCTGGGAACTGAAATCTGCCAAAATGGTATTAACCATCACTCTTAGGCCAAATAAAAATATTCCAGAATGCAATACTTATTAGGGCATATTTATTATAGGGATAAAATGGCATTTATATGACAAGAATAGATTTTAAATGTGAGGGGCTAAATTTATGATGCAGAGAGAGGACAGATGACATTAAAAGAATTCTAAGACCAACTTTATCTGATTGAGAATTTTTTCCACAAGAAGCAATTTTGTTCACTACATTTATTAAATTGATGAAATTGGACTTGCATGATTTTAGGATGTGTGGTTGACTAGAATTATATTCTAAGTTATGCTGCCAAAGTTATAGTAATGTCAGTAAAAGTCTGATTAGCACCACAGGTTTAAATAGCTAATGCTCAAAAACTATGAATAGACCTTTTAAATGAACATTCAAGTTCACTTTTCTAAATAATTCTGATCAATTCCATAAAAGCTCTTATCATAGTGCCAAGGGAGTATTTGCAAACATGGTTGCTAGAAGCCAGCAACTGTGACTTGTAGTAACCAGTACAAAATAAACAAAATGGTTGGTTTCTCTGTTATAAAATTATTAACAATTTCAAGATGCCAACGGAAGAACATTAAACCAAATGCAGAACCCTTTGGAGTGAGGGGTTACATATGACCTCACAGGTCGTACATATGAACAACTACTTGGCCAAGGAGAAACTCAGAGTTTGTTTTGTCTGACTTTAAAAAAAATTAGGACAAATACCTTTTTAGAAAATATCTGTCTGCTAGTTTATAAGTATATCATTTAGCTAAAGCCATATTAGCAGGTTTTATCTCCCAGCGCTTTTTCAGATTACGGGGGACAGGGTCAGCAGCAAGGCAACCCAGCATGCATAAATATCCCTATATAGGGTTAGTTTTTTGTTCTCAGGGATGCCATGTCAGAAGGGAGAGAGATTTGGCTTGAAGGAGTATAGGTAGTGAAGGAAACAAAAAGAGATGCAAATTTGGAAAGAGTTGATAGTTTGTGCAAGATCGTCGCTTCCACTTCAGTTTACTGGTAGATAACAAAATCAGTATTTCCATAGTAAGGAAAGAGGTCAAATATTACCTCCACCAAATGAAGTATAATTTGCTTAATGGAATATAAAATCCATCTGTGATTTACAAGAGGTAAAAAAATAGTGCAAAGACAGTGAGTAGGCTCAAAATTTAGTGTATAATTTTCCACTGAAATAAAATTTCTCTCTTTAGTCACTGGTTTTGATCAAAGATAACCTCAAGATGACACTTGCTTAAAAGAATGGTAATCTCAGTCTTAATATATCTGGCCTAATGATTTACAAATATGCAGTAAGAATGGAAAATTTACAGTTATAGACTGCCTGGAGTGTGCTTCTAAAAAATTATCACTAAAAACTCTAGATTCAACTTACAAGGTGCCTTTCACTCCAAATGCCCACATATATGGAATTCTTCTTATTTTTTGCAGATTTTCAGATATCCTAAGATTTTGCTATTATTGAGAAGTGACATTTTCATTCTTAGTTTTCTAAAGTGGTCTTTGTAAGCACTGGTTTCAAAATGTTATCTTGGATTTAGTGGGATGCTTTTGTGGTTTGTAGTTGATTATTATCTACTACCCATGCGTGCTCCTGCATCCACTGTGCTTACTCACCCTTGTCTCCTGACTCAAAAGTATGGGGTCAGAGAGGTCATTTGATGACCAGCACAGGAAGTTGGCTCACTCGTGGTGTGAGCACGAGTACAGATATTCATGGGTGGTAAAACATGCCAGAAGAGTAACATATTAACTTAACATTTATATTATTTTCTCCCATATATATAGTGTAGCATGATTTATTTTCATGTCTTACTTCCTTTATCGCTTTTATTTTTTCTTGATTTGGGGCCACATTTAGCACTATTCAGGGGATTCTACTGATTTTGCTCATGGGTCACTTCTGGTGGTGCTCAAGGAAATATGCAATATTGCATGTTGACTCTGAGTCTCCTGCATGAAAAAACTGTGAGCCCAGGAAGCTATTTCTCCAATACTGTTTGTATTTTAAATAAAATTCTATTTTTTATCACTAAATTTCTCATTTTGCATATGATTACTTATAGGTTTTTTAAAAAATGTTCCTTTACTTTCCCAGCTCCAAAAATAAAAGTTGTGGCCATGTAAAGTCTAGATCTGTCCCTCTGAAGGTGGAGAGATGAGAAGACCAAACTCAGATTATTCAGATTAGGATCGTGGTCCAGTGCAGATCAAGGTTGAAGATGGCTGAGCTGCAAGAGGAATTATTTTAAAGAGAATTTCATCATTAATTAACAAGATCTCATCAATTCTTTATTTGCAAGACTAGTTTTAAGTATATCAAAACCTCAGGATTTTGCTTTATTTTCATTTCATTTAATGTTGTTTTTTGTTTGTTAGTTTTGGACAATGCCCAACAGTGCTCAAAGGTTCTATCTGAATTATTCAGAATTCAAAATTCCTGGCATTGCAATCAGGAATTACTCATGGCAGTGCTCTGGGCACTATATAAGGTGTCAGGATCAAACCTGGGTTGACCACGTGCAAGCACCCTACCCCATCTACTATCTCTCTGGCCCCATAGGATTAATTTTAAAAGGAAAACAGAGTTTTGATTCTGGCAAGCTACAGCTCTTCTCTTTAGCTTAGTATCTGGTTCTTCTACCTCTTATTCGGTCTGCAGATGTACCCACACCCCTTTCCCTGTGGGGGTTCCCAACTTCCCAACAGACTTCTTAGCTTCCCCTTCTCTCTCAGTGACCCTTCAAGCTTCTCTTTTGTATTCCTGACTCTTCTTATTTCATTTTTAGCAGTGGAGTGAATGACACACAGCTCACTCGATACTACCCTTGAGTATTCTAAAAAGAGTGCCCAACATCTGGTAGAAGTCTGAAACTTGCCAGGGACTGTGACAAGTGCCAAGCAATCTAGAATCATTATCGGCTTGTCAAGCTAGTAAAAGAGTCTCAAATGCCCTAAATACACTCACTCTTGTGGGTTCTCTGGAACTGACCAAAACCTCAAGTTTCATAAACCATCACTACCCTCTCATTGAAAATAATAGTCACACACAGTCATATGAGTATGTTGACCAGTGTGTTGAAAATAACAAGGTCTCCCATTATATAAGGACTTTCAGGTCTGGTTTTATCTTTTGAATGAAAAGAATTTAAATGGCCTTAAAGAAACTCTTGGAAATATTGAAGATGGGAATATTTTTTTATCTGAATTATTCAGAATTCAATTAATTATATAAGAAGGTCAGAAATGAACAGAGAAGGATGAAAGAATACAGAAAACATATTTTAAAATTTTATTTAAACACGGTGGTTTACAAAGTTGCTCATAATACAGTTGTTTTGGACATTCAATCCCACCACTAATCCCTCCACCATTGTCCCCAGTTTCCTACCCACCTCCCAAGCTGGCACAAAATAATTTATTTTATATTGCTTGTTACAACTAAATGGTTAATGAAATTATTGAAAAATGCTTTTCTCAAAATGGGATTATTAAAATCATTATCCAAGAGGTTTATAGTAAACATAATTTAATGACAAGGAATTTTATACAAGAAAACAAAGAAAATGGTAAATATAGAGAAAAAATAAAAATATTAGCACTATAAGTATAAAATATTTATTGATTTTTTTAAGTATGGAACAGTTTTTGAAGTTTATGAAAAAGTGATGAAAGGAGGAAAGGCAGGGAAAGACATAAGACAATCATTGAAGTTAAAAAGTTGTGGCTGAGTATAGCGCCTGAGTCTCAGTTTCACCCAGAAATTAATTTGAAGCACAAATTCTCTCCCTTCCTCCCACTCAGACTTATTTATCAATTATCTCTGGGGGTGGAACCTCGCTCTCTGCTTAAATGTTAAAATCTAGGAGATTTTTACACATACGCATTATAAAACGCATTTTACATTGATTCATTGATATTTGTTCATTCATATTTCATGTCTAATCAAGAATTTTAAATGATTTCAATATGTTATATAATCTCTTCTATTTATAATTTGGATTATTAAAAAATTGAATAGTCTATTCATAACCTTTCTGCACATGTATCATCATGTATCATTGTCTATTTCAGGGGGAGGATTGTTTGGGTGATACTTGGTGGTCCTAAGGGCTTTCTTTTGGCCCAGTGCTCAGGGATCACTTCTGAAAGGGCTAAAGGGATCAGATGGCAGATCAGGAATCAAACACAGGCCAGTCATATTCTAGACAAGCACCTTACCTACCTATCTTTCTTACCTCTCTTACCTATCTTTCTGGTCCATCTTTTGTCTTATGAATTATTATTTTGAGTATGACCTGATGAGGAAGTGACAATTTATTTTTTAATGACAGATTAATTTCTCTTAATTTTACTCCTAATATTTATAGTCACTATTTTTTGACAATTACTTTATCTTTTAATTATTTTATATGATTATTTATTTATTTATTAAGTGTTTTATTGCATCACCATGTGAAAAGTTACAAAGCTTTCCGGCTTAAGTCTCAGTCTTACAATGATCAAACACCCATCCCTTCAGCAGTGCACGTGTTCCACCACCAAGAAACCCAGTATACCTCCCATTCCCCCCCACCACACACACCTGTGTGGCTGATAATTTTCACTTTACTTTCTCTTTACTTTGATTATATTTAATATTTCAACAGAAAACTCACTGTTATTATTTGGAATTTCCCCCCAACAATCAGACCTGCCGAAAAGGCATCATTTGATAATTTCTTTCCATTGCTGAGATTGAAGAGCATATGAGGTATTTTAGCAATTAAGTCCAGAGAAATTTCTGCCAGAAGTCACATCATTGCAATCTCGTACCTCTGTTTAGGGGGCCTTATAAGATGGCGGTCACTACACCATGCCACACCGCCGGTGAAAGGAAAGGCTGAGAGAGAAAAACCTTTTCCCTCCCAGGGTGGCATGGGGCTGTAGTTTAGTTCACAGTCTAGAGGCATTTCTTCAAGAAGCTGCTGGGTGTCGAAAGTAGTTAGTGGGCCTCCGGGATCATGGGCATTCAGGAACGGAGGAGCCTTTGTGTGCATGTAGCCGCTTGGGGTCACATCTGGGTAGAGAGTGGCCTATACTCACTGCTTATACTTTCTTAATTCAGGATGGTTTGACCTTTATTTAATGAATAAATTTGAAAATTTCAAACAAAACTCCGTATATGAAAAAAAATTGAGAATATACCATTTTTAACTTGGTTTCTTAAAACATTTCAAAATGTCTCTGCAAGCTGCAGTTCAAATGACATGTTGCTTAAAAAAAATAAAAATTAAGTTTGTAAAATGATAAAAAAAAACAAATGACATGTTGCAAGCTCAAAACCTCTGCCTAGTTGCATCTAAAAAAATGTCATAACTACTCTAAGAGTTTCAGCAGGAATTTTATGATAGGGGGATGATATCTAAACTCAGACGGTCCAAATATAATGAAAATAAAGAGAAAGTTTTTACTCTTACAAATTTTACATAAAACTATGGGACCATATTGCTAGCCCAAACCCCCTTCAGTCACATTATACCCTTAATAGGAAGCCTCTGAAAAATAATAGGCATCTGGTGGAGGTGTTCTAGTGCTAAGGAAGATAGATTCCAGACCTCACACTCTGGCAAGTCTTTCTAGAGGTACCACTTAGTAATGTTTTCTCTGGAAGCCAGAGGACTGCTGAACAATCTACTGCATATTTTTAAAGTAATATGAGATATTCACCCAAACAATGATAAATTTAATTTTAGGCGTAGTCTGTTGATCCAGAAAATTCAACTTGTTGAGTGGTTGAATGATAGCAAGCAAGTGTACAGCTTTAATCCAGGAAACACTCAATTATATTTTCAATGCTTCCTTTTTATGAGAAAAAGGAAATACGAAAAACCAAAATATTTTAACACAAATACATTTCAAAAACCAGGGGGGAAATGCCAAGATGAAAAAATAAGGAGTTCAGACTAGTTATTTAACTAATATAATGTATATTTCTTCATAGGTGGCTTAAGAAAATCATCAACTCTTAAAATTTAATGAAAACCAGGAAAATCTTAACAGAGTTTAGATATTTGATATGATTTAAAGCTAAGTAAGTGGAGGAGAAGAAAGCATAAAGGTTACTCAAGTACTTGGCTCTATGAAGACATAGAGGACTCAAGTGTGGTTGAACAAAGAACCCCGTTCTCTAGGGTCAGATATCTAGATCACCTGGATTTAAAACGGGTCTTGTTAGAACCATGTACTTCCTTTAAATCAAGAAACCAAAGAGTATTTACAGAGTTTGGGGTATTTATTTTTTGCTTAGGAGGAAAGGAAGGAGACGACCCAGGCCAACACCTCTTGTTTGAAGCCTATACCTACCTAACCAAATGGGTTTGACTCTTCAAGAATAAATCTCTGACAGAAGAGTGGGTATTATTTGTTCATATGTTCTTCACTAAAAAAAGGTTTGTGGCTTTGTTTGTTTTGGGGCTCAGGGGCCACCCAGGGTAATGCTCAGGACTGAGTCCTACTTCAGGGATCATTCCTGGTGGACTTTGGGGCTCCCTCTGCAAGGCAAACACTCTCTCCCCTCTCTGGCCCCATGGCATTCTTTTGAAATGAACTTGAATGCAATTGGTACCAAATTCTAACCATAGTTAGAAGGAAATGTTATCGTGGTTGTTTGTTTTTTAAGCAATCTATCCATAAGCCAATCATTCAACAGACACTTTTTAGTACAAAAGGCAAATACAATGTTGAATGCAAAGACAAAATGTAGGACCAACATTAACAACTGCAAATTAATTATTAAATAAGCTGGAGTGAGTATTGGAGAGATAGCTCCATGGACTAAACACATACTAAGCATACTTGACATGTCGGAGGCTGGTTTGATCTCTAGCAATACATAATGCCCTGAGCACAGAACCAGAAATGGCCTCTGAGCAAACCTGAGTGTGGCCAAAACCCAAGGAAGTAAATAAATTGAAATAAGATGCAGTGGATTCGGCAGACTTTTGATTTGTATTTCCTGGTCTTGATGTACATCAGAATCCTCTGTTCAGCTTGTGCTTCAATCTAAAAGATAATCAGCTATTCATTTTCCCTTCCTCAGATCTTTAAAAATGAAATACAATTGTCCCTTTTGCTTTTAAATCATAGCACTAAAGACACAGACTGATTAAGTAATATTTTGTTACGTTGTAAGCAGGAAGGGACACGCAATTTAGAGTAGAGGAGTAAGGTGTAAATACTCAGATTTCCATCTCTCTGTCCTTTTAGTGAAGGACACCACACGGGCATCAACTCTGAGATCTGACATACCTGTGGAACTGCCAATCTGCGGCATCACTGAAAAACCCAAAAGCGAGAGAGTAGTTGAAGAAATTAAGCCTGAATAGCTGTTCTTATAGAGTATATAAATGTAGTCTTTATGCTCTGGCTATAATGGTTGTATTAGCATATTAGTGGTTGCATTATATAGTATGTCTCTAACTGTACGAGATGTATTTGATAGTACATAGTCATTGAAACTTACATATTTGTATTATATTTTCGGGTTAAATTGTTTCTATGTGGGGGTTGATCTTTTATATTTTTCAATAAACCCCTTTGGCTGGAATAAACTGATATGAAGTCAAAATTAAAAGTTTGTATTTAACAGAAATTTAAATAGTCCATTTCTCAATAAATCTGACAATGAATGTAAGAAAGTGCAAGTTTGAGGAAGATTTTTACCATTGAACCACAGAAAGTATGTTAATTCCACCAGCTACATGAACATCAGAACATGAAAACCTGTTTAAAATACACCGATATCTACTTCAAAAGTAGGTGGTTCTTTTAGGAAGATTATAGATCAAATGAGTCTTCCTCAGATTATTTTTACTCACTTCTGATGTCATTTTCTAACATGGACAAAAGTGAAACAATAGCTTAAAAGTGTTTTCTCCAAAAGGACTTCACTAACAGTTACATAAAATTTGATTTAAATCAGTGATATCATTTGCTTAAAATATAAAGTCAGATAAATTAATTCTGATGGTTTAATTTTTATTGAGCATATGAAGATAATAAAATCTTTCAAAACTTCATTTTAAGTGAATGATCTGACATTATCAAAATTGATACTATAAATCAAATCAGCAAGTTCAACATTAAATTACAAATAGTGTTTGATATGAGATAATGTGAATAGAATATTTGTGCAAGATGTGGTCATAGTAAAATAATGCTACATAAATATTTAGAAAGTGTGAGGCATAGATATTTGGAATTGTAATGTATACTTAATTCATAGTCACACCTAAATATGTAAATTTATTGTATCAATTCATTGAAAAAGCTATAAAAATTATGACTAATTTGTTGCCATCATTAGTCAGTTACATATGCAATTGCGTAAAGCATTTTTTGTGACAGGTTAGTGTTAAGTTTTAAATATAGAGACAAAATAAATAATAATTGGCAGGATTGAGAATGGAAGTAATATAAATTATATACAATGGAACACTGTTTAAATGTAGAAGAGCTGAATTTCTGTCATGTGCACCAACATGAATTGACCAACACTATATTATGACGTGATGATATATCTAGATGGTGTTTGTAAGCCAGATGGAGAAAGAGAAGCCCGATATGATTTTGTTTGTGAGTGGTTTAGATAAACAAAACAGATGAGCCAAATAAATCAGAAATAAACTCTAAACTAGGAGACTAATTAGTGACTACCATAAGATAAATTAGGATTGCAAAAGAAAGAACTGAACTTTTTAAATGATTTTTAATGCTGTATGCCTGATAAACATGCTAATATCACTTGTGATTCACAAAATCTAGAAACACAGAAATGTGCTTTTTGGACCATGAACTTAGTATTGTCCATGCACTTAACATCAAAATATCATCAATAAGAGCAATGAAGTAGACTCTATTGTTCCATATTATGTCAATGTTCGGTATCTTGTCTCTAGGTTTTTAGAATATGATATATATGTTACTAACTGGATTCCACCGGACGTCAAAAGAATATCTGGCTGCCCACCTACGAGAGGGTCAGACTTCTTCGTCAAGACCCTGAATGAATGGTTTGAGAGTCTTCGTGTTCCTGGAGTGAGCAGATGCCATTGGACTACACTAGCACGCGACAGGGACGAATGGAACCATTACTGGCTCCCACTCGAGCAAATAGATGAGCAACGGGATGACAAGTGATACAAGTGATGCTATAGCACTGTAGCACTGTTGTCCCAAAGTTCATCGATTTGCTTCAGCGGGCACCAGTAACGTCTCCACTGTGAAACCTGTTACTGTTTTTGGCATATCGAATACACCACGTGGAGCTTGCCAGGCTCTGCTGTGTGGACGAGATATGTGGCATGACAGCATTATTTCAATTTGCGTTTATCTTATTACCAGTGAATTTAATCCTCTGTTTCTAACTTTTTCTTACTGATAAATACATGTCCTATTTATAATTGTGAAATAGTTTTACTGGCTTAGACCTTTCCATGTTCTTTCAGTTTTTGAATTTTCTATTAACCTTATCTAACCTTAGTTTAAGTGCAATGAAATTGCATTTAAATATGCCACATTTTCACTTTATTATTTTTATTTATTTATTTATTTATTTTTGGGTCACACCCGATGATGCACAGGGATCACTCCTGGCTCTGCACTCAGGAATTACCCCTAGCGGTGCTCAGGGGACCATATGGGATGCTGGGAATTGAACCCAGGTTGGCCTCGTGCAAGGCAAAGGCCCTACCCGCTGTGCTATCTCTCCAGCCCCTGTTATTTTTATTTTCAGCTGTGTATTCCTGAAACCTTTCTGTACTTTCAGGTGCCTACGAGAGTATCCTACATTTTTTTTAATTTCTGCTAAATTTTAACTTTCCTAGTTAGTCTTTGACTCTTGTAACATTCGCGTTATGCCTCCCATATGGAAAGTTACTTTTTCCATTTAATAAATTGTTTTTTTTTAACTACAGAACTAAATAAAAGATGCCATGTATGAAGTCATTTTATTTTCTTCTTTTTTGGTTTTTGGGTCACATTTGGTCGGTCTCAGAGCTTACTTCTGGCTCTGTGATCAAGGACCATTGCTGGTGGGCTCGGAGGATCGAATCTAGTCCATATATGGTCTCATAGGTCAAGCCTGGGTCAGCCACACAAGCAGACACAAGGTAATACTTTAAGCATTAACAGCAATTTGAAAATAAAATAAATGATCAACATACATACATTGATAAATTTTCAGGAATGGTTTTTATGTAGCCACTACACATTCATGTAGCCAAATACAGATATCAGCATAATAGCTAGGGTGAATGTGTGAAAATCAAATCGCGGAGTGATATATTGGTAAAAAGTTTTTTTAACTTTTTTCAAAGTACATGGAATATTATATGTTTGAGCTTTTCAGCTATAGCCTAAGTAGTCCCTGCATCCTTTTAAACGAGTAAAATTTAAAATTCTATCATTAACTTTAAAACTGTACTCTGTGACTGGCACACACTCAAAACGATAAGACCAACCAGTGCTGGTGCTGATGTGAGGAGATAAGGACTCTCATTCATTGTTGGTGGGTATGCTGACTTTTGGGATTCCAAAAATCTAGACTTTTTGGAAAACAATATGGACATTTCTCACTGTCACTGTCACTGTCATCCCATTGCCCATCGATTTGCTTGAGTAGGCACCAGTAATGTCTCTCATTGAGAGACTTATTGTTACTGTTTTTGGCATATCCAATATGCACGGGTAGCTTGCCAGGCTCTGCCATGCGGGCTCGATACTCTCAGTAGCTTGCAGGGCCCTCCGAGAGGGGAGGAAGAATCGAACCCGGGTCAGCCATGTGCAAGGCAAGCGCTCTTCCTGCTATGCTATTGCTCCAGCCCCAAGATTCCTCAAAAAACTGGAAATCGAGTTCTGATTTGACCCAGGATTACCGCTTATGGGAACATACCCAGGGTGTCCAAAAGCACACTGCAGAAGCATCATCTGCACTTTGATGTTTGTTGCAGCACTACTCACAATAACCAGGATCTGGAATCTACTTGAGTGCTCAAGAACAGATGACTGAAAAAAGAAACTATGGGGCATCTACAAAATGGAATATCATGCAACCGTTAGGAAGAATGAGGTCATGAAATTTGCTTATAAATGGAAGGTATGGAGAGTATCATGCTGAATTAAATGAGTCAGGAGAGGGACAGAATCCAAATGACTACATTCATTTGTGGGATATAAAATATGTATCTAGTATGAGATTAATATCTAAGGCCAGGGTAAGCAAAAAGGGTTCAGGAGGATTGGTTGATGATTGGAAGCTTGCCACAAGAGTGTGTGCAGGGCAAAGGGAAGTTAGGATAGAGAAGGGACCAACATTACAATAATAATTGGAAATGATCATTTGGGACAGTAACTGAGTGTTGAAAGCATGGTAAGGGATTTATTTAAAAACCTTTCATTGTCTGTATTGCAAACCATAAGGCACAAAAGGTGAGAGAGACACACACAGAGAGAGGTGAGAGAGAAGGAGAGAGAAGTGAGAGAGAGAGAGGGAGGGATAGAGAGGTGTGTGTGTGTGTGTGTGTGTGTGTGTGTGTGTGTGAGAGAGAGAGAGAGAGAGAGAGAGAGAGAGAGAGAGAGAGAGAGAGAGAGAGAGAGAGAGAGAGAATAAAAGTTCCTGCTATGGTGGTCGGGGGGCAGGAAGGAAACCGGGACCATTGTTGATGGCAAAAGAACACTGGTGAAGGAGAGATGAATGTTGGAACATAATATGACTGAAATCAAATCATGAACAACTTTGTAAATGCGCATAGCACTGTGATTAAATTTTTTTTTAAAAATGTACTGTGGGGGTTGGAGCGATAGCACAGCAGGTAAAGCATTTGCCTTGCACTTGGCCAACCTTGGTTTGATTCTCAGCATCCCATCTGGTTCCTCGAGCAGCACCGGAGTGATTCCTGAGCATCTCCGGGTGTGACCCAAAAAGAAAAAAATGTACTCTGGGGTTGAAGAGATAGTACAGCGTGTAAGGTGCTGCCCTGCAAGTGGCCTACTCAGGTTCAATCTCCAGGATCCCATATGGTGCTCTAAGCCCTAGTAGGAGTAATGCTTATGTACAGAGTGAGAAGTAATCCCTGAGCACTGGCTGGCGTGGCTTGAACTAAAAAAATTTTAAAAATAGCATATAGTCTTCTACTTATTTTGGGGTTTTTTTTTCAGTGTTAGGGCTTGAACCCAGGCCTCCTGCATACAAAGCATGCACTTTACCACTCTCAACCCCAGTAGCTAGTTAAAGAATTATTTTCTTGCTAATGAAAACCAGCAAATCTTGTGTAAAATTATATTTCTATTGCAAATCAAATTCCACTAGAGCAATGAAAATTTCCAAATGCCAAAAACTATTCTTCAGCCTCAGCTTTGGCCCACTTACTTCAAACAATACTTAATATAATAGCATTCTAGTATGACAAAAGGATTGAGCAATCCCTTAGAGTTCATGCTAATTAGGTTTGCAGATGGCTTTAAATCTCTTAGATTTTTCCTTTTTAAAATTTAAACACAATAGGGAAATGGATTAGATATTGCACGTCAGCTCAGCTACATTGTAAAACAAGTGTAATATCAAATTATACATGCCATCCATGGGTTTTCTCAACTGCAGAAAAATAGTCTCATGTTTTGTAATACAAGATAAAACCAAAAGATTTAATATAAGCAATTAAATAGTTTATGAACTATAAAATATGACATGTATTTGTCGAAAGAAAGGCATAAATGCTTAGGCAGACTGATAAGCTTCCAGCAATATAGAGAATTATTTTTCTTTTGTTCAAATAGTGACAATTCAAAAATATCATCTCCATTACTGTGAACATTTTTATTATCATGTTTCTACAGAGTGCTCTGATTGAGAAAGCACTTCCATTCTAAATTTCTTGTACCCCAAAGATTATAAATTTATTTTTCTGACTTTAACTCCAGAACTGAATTTTCCCTCTTTGGGGATGTTTGATAAAATTTCAACATAACAAATTTTGAGTTATTGGAGCATAAACATAAAAAATGTTTTAATCACATAGGCAATTTTTCCCTGGTGCACTGGGGATGGTTAACATAAGAATGTTTTGGAAAAGTCAAGCCTTTAATAGCATAAGATTTTTTTTTTTTATTTTTCTGGAATGCTTTTTATTTCAGACAAAATGATCAGCAGGCACTTATCCAATAAAACTGCTATTATTACAAACTACCATTAACAACACGCCATTCTTATATTTAATGATTCCTGTCTATATTGTCACACATACTTCTAACAACAGCTACTTGAAGTAGTATACTATTTAATTCGCATACCTCCCTACATAGCATAAGATTATTTAAGAGAAACAATTTCATCAGAAGTAAAACCAATGAAATAAATGGCAAACTGAGAGTAAAAAGAATCTGGCAAGTTACATAGAATCTAGAACCTGAAAAAAATTAGAAATTAGCCTTCAAATTTTTTTTAATCAATTATCTTCTTTAATATATTGAAACAATATGTGACTCTGACTGGTTTTCTACTTGTAAAATAAATTTTCTATATTATAAATATCTTGACTTTGTGGACTTCAAGTCCTTCATTTGTGCAAGATCTCATGTCAGAAAATAAAGAAACAGAGGAGAGTAGTGGTGTAGTTGTTCCACAATTACCTGGTCCCTGGGAATGTGGAGATAGACTAGGGCAAGGGATGCTCAAGGATTTGTGTGCAGACTGGACGAGACAAAGCTACCCATATGGGACATAAACTCAGAGTCATATATGATGAAGTTTTTTAGAACAAGCAATGTTTAAAACAGAGGCTGGAGGAATGTGCCTGCATGCACTAATGAACAAGTGGTAGAGGAAGGGAGGGTATTGTTATAACTACGATGAAGCTGAAATGGCAGGGGTATCTTGAGGCCCCCAAACAAAGGCAAGGTTCAAGTATTGCTGATACCCAAAGATATCTGCTGCCAACAATAACAAAGCCAATTAATCTGCCTTGCACCCGACCGATCTGGCTTTGATTCCTCCAACCATCTCAGAGAGCCAGGCAAACTACCGAGAGTATCCCGCCCGCAGGGCAGAGCCTGGCAAGCTCCCTGTGGTATATTTGATATACCAAAAGCAGTAACAGCAAGTCTCACAATGGAGACGTTATGGGTGCCTACTCGAGCAAATTTATGAACAACAGGATGACAGTGCTACAGTGTTATTCTTAAGTTTTTTAATTTTTTAATTTTTAATTTAAAAAAAAATTATTGAATCACTGTGAGATAGTTACAAGCTTTCATGTTTGGGTTGCAATCTCACAATGATCAAACACCCATCCCTCCACCAGTGCACATTCCCCACCACCAATATCCCGGGTATACCCCCCCTTTCCCACCTTCCCCCTGCCTCCAAGGCAGAAAATATTCCCTAAACTCTCTCTTTCTCTCCTTTTGGGCATTATATCTTGCAACAGACACTGAGAGGTCATCATGTTCGGTCCATTATCTACTTTCGGCATGCATCTCCCATCCCAATCAGTTCCTCCAGCCATCATTTTCTTAGTGATCCCTTCTCTATTCCATCTGTCTTCTCCCCTCTGCTCATGAAGCAGGCTTCCAGCTATGGGGTAATCCCCCTGGTCCTTGTATCTACTGTCCTTGGGTGTCAGCCTCATGTGATGTTATTTTATACTCCACAGATGAGTGCAGTCCCTCTATGTCTGTCCCTCTCTTTCTGACTCATTTCACTTAGCATGATACTCTCCATGTCTATCCATTTATAAGCAAATTTCATGACTTCATCTCTCCTAAGCCGGGTTCTCTGAGACCTGGGACATTCCAAACAAGTTCTGCGACATCTAGTGGTAAAGGCCAGGAAGAACTTCAACAGAAAGGTAAGAACGTATGTTCAAAACTCAGTGCCTTTCATCATCTCTACTCCCTTTTCTTAGAAAGACCCAAGTGCAAGATATAATTCATGTTGGGTATTTGTTACCATACTGCCTAAGGTCACAACTGTCTTTCAATTATGCTCTTCTTTTGCCAATTCTTTTCTTGCCTGAAATTCCAACAAGTAAGATTATCTAAAAGAGCAATGATTATGTTTTTAAAATCACCTTTTTTAAATGCATAATTGACAAGAAGAAAGATGTATACATGTTAAATGTATAATGCATAACTTTATGAATTTTGGCAGAATATTCAATGCCCTCTACTTAAAAATGTTGTTATGCCATCTTTTACAAAGGCCTAATATCTTGTATCTGTTTTTGCTATTCTCTTCCTCAGGAGGATGAGAACTTTCTAATTTCACCACTTTTGTGAAAGTGAAAATAGCATTATCTTTTGTTTTGCAGCAGCTGTATGAGAGTTCACTCACAGTCTGAACAGGCAAAGTGGCCCCACCAAACTTTCCTTGGAAACTCCTCTCAGTTTCTCAGCATCCAGCTGTCATAGCTTTGAACCTTGTCTGTTTTATCTTTGCTTTATCTTGATTGATTTTGTGCATCTGTTAGCTGTGTCCCGAGGTATTAGAAAACCCTAAGAGAACTTTTGATACTATTTAGCACAGAAATGGGGTGTCTGGGTTATGTGCGATGAATTGAACATGTATGGCATGAGATCATTTTCTGTGATTGACAGTAGGACAGCAATGGTAGAAAAGCCTCAGGACAGGCTTGTAGGATGTTTAATTTTAAGAGAGAAAAGTTAGGTGAAGTGGTCAAGCATTCTGCATCGTTTCAAGCTTTCCACATCAGTCAATCTGCTATAGCAGATTACAAAAGTCAACCTTTGTCATAGAGGCAAAGGCATAAACATTAGTACTGGGCCTTGCCTGATTTAGGCAGGAGAGATGCTGATAATGCAACCCGTTTATCACTCTTTTCTGCTACCTTTTCCTATATCTCTCATAACTTTGACTTCCAGTCACTGACCATCCAGAGCAGTTTGACATCACCACTTCTCAGACTTCAGTGCATTCCCCCGCCAACCCCTTCTCCATAATTTGGTAAGTGAAACTATATTACTTACGTGTTATTTCTACTTAAGGCATGCTGATTTTTTATTGTACCTCTCCTGATTTTACTTTGTCATAATATTTTAGATGTCATAAATTATTTGGTATCATGTGTAGGTTATTTTTTTTTGTCTGAAGCACTGGAAAATTTTCCACAAATTCATTATATATTTGTTTTCTTATTTTATGTCATTTTGGTTTACAAAATAATTCACAGACATCTTTTACTTTAAAATAGCAAAGAAAATCTAATAAATATTATGAACTCTAGGTTCTGTGCTGTACAACAGATTTATCTTGTTAACTAAAACTTTATACTCTGACTAATACCTCTTATTTCCTCTGCCCTGGAAAATACCATTTTTCTCTGTTTCTATGTATTTGACCATTTCATTTTAATTCTTCATATAAGTGGTATTGGCATGATATTTATCTTTCTTTGCCTGGAAATGTCTTCCAGATTTATTCATGTGACCACAAGTTGCAAGATTCCCTTCTTTCTTAAGAGTGAGGGACCCAAAGCTATAGAATAGCAGGTATAAAGTTTGCCTTGCATGTGACTGACCAGGGTTTGCTTTCATGGAACCCCATAATCCAACAAGCCCTGCCAGGAGTAATCCCTGAGCATAGAGCCAAGAGCAAATTCTAAGAAACACTGGATGCAGCTCAAAAACAAAACAGAACAACAAATAAGGAGAGCCAAGATGTAACTCAAATGGTAGAACATATTTTGCATGTGTAAGATCCTGATATCTATCTATGGCAGTGTATTGTCCTTGAGCGCCCCTGAGCGTAGCACATACAATGCAAATTTAGATGTAAATTTGAAAAAATATTTGGGCTGGAGAAATAGCTCAATAAGTTGAATATGTGCTTTTCATACATGGCCTGGCTTGGATCTTTGGCACCTTGTGGTTCCCTTAGGTAGGAAAAACCTCTGAGAACTTCTACATATTGTTCCAAAACAAAAAAATTAAAACTGAATATGTGTTACACATATGTGTGTGTATATATGTGTATATATGTGCATATTTTAAATTCAGTCATCCATGGATAGATATTTAGGCTGCCTTCATTCTGAACTATTATGAATAATCTGCTCCAAATGTGATTATGCAGCTATATCATTTCCAAATACTTGGATCAATAACTTTGACTGTATAACTAGATTTGGGATTGCTGGATATATGGTACTTTCAGTTTGAATTTTATGAGAGACCTCAAGACTGCACAGAAATTGTTCTCATCAAAAATTCATAAAGATCCTTTTCCCCAATACTCTGATCAATGCTTTATACTTACTTTTTAAATAATAGACATCCTGACCAGTATGAAGCATTGACGTGATGATATTTCATTGAGGTTTATTTTGACTGAATTTCTTTGGTGATAAGTGATGCTGAGCATTTTTATGTACTCCTGTTAACTATTTCTGTCTTTGGAGAAATGTCTTAATCTTTGCCCAATTTAAAATATTGTATTACTATTTAATTTTTATCTAGAGTTGTGGTATGGCAACTGTTTTGAAAGTTACACTTAGACTGATAGTAATAATGGTTTGGTAGAAAAAAAATCATCATCTGAGTGTTGACTTTACCTCAAAAATAATCACCAGGCTTGGGGAAGGGTGGCAGGAGGGAAATTGGGGACACAGGTGGTAGGAAATGTACAATGATAGAGGGATGGGTGTTGGAACATTGTATGACCGAAACTTGACCATGATCAGCTTGGTATCTCACAGTGGCTCAAAATAAATAAATTAAATTAAAAAATAAACATAATCTAAACCATGCTTCTTTTCCTACTCTTCATTGACAACTTCTTGGTTTACACCTTGACCACTTGCTGTATTTGTTCAAGGATTGCAAAATTTCAGATGCACCTCTGAAAAGCAAAGGATTTCAAAGAGAAAGATGTATAGTGGAGTAGTTTAGAGGTGAGAATAGCATCTGAACTCAAATCCTAGTTTCATCCAATTATGTGTTTTAGAGAAAGATACATTTCCAAATTAAAATACAACTGCTTCACTAGAATCCCACTAAGAAAAAACATACATAGGGCAATAAATCTAATTTGAGATTATGTCACAAAGGTTTATTACAAGATTAGAAAAGAGGTTTTATTTTAGGACAGGTGGCAGATGTTGAAACAGGAAGCCATGGTTATAGAAATCATCTTCTAGTTTAAAACTTCTTATATGTATTCTTTATCGAAAGTCTTATGAGCTAACATTGCCTCAAAAATCACCTTGAAATCACCTCTATTTATTACCACAAAATAGAGAGAGTAGACAGTAAAAGGAGGATGCAATGGAGAATACAGAATACACAGGAATAATTTTGTTCATGTTTTTTAGAGAGTTCACGCTCAGTGATTCCTATCCTGGTGGTGTAGGCCAGGCAAGCTTGATGCTTAGGTCCTTGGTACAGAATTCAGTCCTGTGGGAACACTGAGGCTACTCACAGAGCCTCGTAAGTACCATCAAAAAATCCCCAGCTTGGCCAGGAAGCCACAGGGCCTGGCATGTGCAAGGCATATACTCTACCACTTTATTCACATCCCCAGCACCCAATTAAGTTTTTTGGGGGAGAGGGTCACACTCGGTGATGCACAAGGGTTAGTCCTGGCTCTGCACTCAGGAATTACTACTGGAGATGCTCTGGGGACCATATGGAATGCTGAGAATCAAACCCAGATCCGCCGCATGCAAGGCAAGTGCCCTACCCACTGTGTTATCACTCCAGCACCTCCCAGTTAATTTTCTTTGGAGATTTCGGCTATTCTGACCTCACACAGTATGTTATTCTGTAGTTCTATCCACAGAGTAGCAAATTACATGATTTCATCTTTTCTTATAACTAAGTAGCATTCCATTGTATACATACACCAGTTTTTATTTGTCCATTCAACTGTACTTCTCCATACTTAGGTTTAAAAGTCAATATATCCCATCTTCTTGACTCATATAATCACTCAAAAATAGCTTTATCATGTGAAAACTATTAAATTGTAAAATCAATCTTTCAGGGTTCAAGATTGTACTGCTATTGAAAAATCATGATTTTCTCCATAACTTAGCCAATATTTTTTGTTTCTCATTCTATAAAATTGGAGGTAATGTGATTTTCAATGGTTTCATAGAATTGCTTAAACTTGCAATGCTGCTTAGTTATCCCCAAACACCAAAGTGTGAGTGAATTTCCAGCACCATACCAAAGTCCCATCCTCTCCTCAGTTTTACACCCTAAGTTTGCTGTTTTCAGTACTATATCAGGGTTTGTTTCCTTTGGGGATTCACTAACCATTTGCTTTGCTTCTTAGTTCTCCACATATGAGTTAGATCATTTTGTATTTGTCCCTTTTTCCCCTCTGACCCATGTAGCATGAGTATGACTATAACTTAGCATGTTATCCTCAAATTCTATCCAGATTACACTGAACACCATGATTTTGGTTTGTCTCATGGCTGAGTAGGATTCCACTATGCATACACCACATGATTTCATTATTAATCAATCTGTTGTTGAGCATTAGCCAAAAATTTGAATCTCTTATATATCCTTCATATTTTTAAGAACCCGTTTAGGGCTTACGCTTTCAAGAATATTCTGCAAAGAATTGGTAAAATGGATTTTGGCCTCCATGAGAGGGAATTTTACCCTGATGCTATGACATTGTTTGAGAAATCCGTGCTTTAGTTTGATTCATTTGCGTTAGTATGTGAGGTAATGACAGGAATACCTCATGTGGAATCAGGGGACCTACATTTGCACCCTTCTTTGCTACTAATTATCTCTGTAAGACAGAGAAGATAATTTAAATCTCGATTGGCAACATTCTTCTCATTAACAATAAAAGGAGATTCTTGGAACAGAGGATTCAAAGGCAGCTTCTAAGACTTTTGATTTTAATTCTTTTGTCCTCTGTTCACAGGACACAAAGGAAAAGTTGCAGAAACAGGTAGAGGAAGTAGGAAAGTAGTGCCATTTAAGGTAGCAGTGAGATATTTATGCTCAGAAATAGCACCCTGAGTAATAGGTTCAGGAAATATATAAAAATTAAATATATATAACAAATATATCATATGAATATAAGAGACAGTTCTTATAGGTAAATGAAATTTAAAAAGAGAAGTGAAGAACATTGCTGTTTTAATGCATTTTGAAAATTTGGTTTCTCACAGGGCATTTTATAGAGTTCATTGACAGCAAATCTCTTGATGCATGTAAATTACGAGTTTCTAAAATTGCTTCTAATGGTGCCAAGTTCTCAGAATCTTTGAACTAGGTAGAATTAGGTTGAAAGAAGGATGGAAGAAGTTACCAGGCTTTGAGGAATTCAATTGATTTGGTTCAGGATGGTTAATGACACTTTTTTTCCCTTTTGCACCTATAGCTTCTGTATTAGAACCACATGTTTTCCGGGAGAAAGATTATTTTTATCATGTTTTGTGGATATACAAAAATAGCTACTTCCATCCAAGTCAGATTTACCAATATCACTATTTTGGAGGCCAAGCATTAACATACTGTGGTCTCTTCCCTATAAATTATTATTATTTTTTCTTTTTGGGTCACACCCAGCGATGCACAGGCATTACTCTGCACTCAGGAATTATTCCTGGCGGCGCTCAGGGGAACATATGGGATTCTGGGAATCTTGAGTTGCAAGGCAAACACCCTACTCGCTGTGCTATCACTCCAGCCCCTTCCCTGTAAATTATTGTGGAAAGTCAGAAAAAAAGTTGAACAGACTGGAGTTGCATGCTTTGCATGTAAGAGATTCAGGATCAATACCTGGCTCCATGATTCCCCAAGCATCACTGGGAACAACATCTGAGTATCAAGTTGAGGCAGCTTTTGAGTCCTGCCAGGTGTTACATCAGAGCAAAAGAAACAAAAAGCAAAGTAGAGGTCCTAGGTTCAATCCCTACTGCCTCCACTTGTGCTTCACTTAAGCTACAATTAAAAATTATAATGATAATTAATAATTATTATTATATTAATTTTTTAAAAAATTGTGTCAATTGAGTCTATTACTACTAATGTTGCCAGCCAAAGAAACTGATAATACCTTTAAAAACTCCAAGTTTTATTTTTTGATCGTAAGTGATCATAAACATGATACATACTGCACAGTTTAGCTCAGTGATATGGCTCATAATGCAACTACCTACCTTACTTTCCATATAAGGACAACTCACAGAGAACTTTTATAACTACTGAGGAAAATAGGTTATATTGGAGCAACAATTATAAATATTTTGTTCAGTTTTTATTGTTAAAGAACATTTTAAACAATTATTACAGGGAGGCACAGAAAACAGGATAGAAAAGAAAACTGTCCTGTAATGAAACATCCCTGAGAGCAGCTGATACTATTTTAAGTATATACCTTCAATCCACAGCGATAGGGTGTTCATCTTGCACGTGGTGACCCAGGTTCGATTCCTCTGCTCCTCTAGGAAAGCCCAGCAAGCTACCGAGAGTATCTTGCCCCCATGGCAGAGCCTGGCAAGCTACCTGTGGTGTATTCAACATGCCAAAAACAGTAACAAACAAGTCTCACAATGGGGACCTTACTGGTGCCCACTCAAGCAAAATCGATGAACAACGGGATGACAGTGACAGTGACAGTGACCTTCAATCCATTTTATGATCCATTTTTATGTCTGTAAATTGTGTCTCTCAAGTGCACTAATGTTATATATTTTACCTAACATTTAAAAATAAAAAGGAGGCATAGAGAAAAATCTTAAAAATTTCAAACATAAACAAGAGGGCTGGAGATGTGACTCAGTATAAAAGATAATATCATGTATATATGAGGTTCTGGGTTTAATCCCTGTAAGACAAACAGGCAAATCTAGTTATATGGGACTATACTTCTTTTGGCTATCTTTAAAAAATGATTTTGTAATCATTACACTGCTTTTCTAGACTGCTATCAAACATTACTTTATTTACAGTTAGCTTATTCCTCTAGTTACATGCAGGTGAGTGACAGGTCTGGACTTTGGATAGAGGAGGGTCCAGAATGACAACAATAGTTGGAAATTATCACTCTGGACAAGAATTTAGTGTTAAAAGTAGGTAAAGGGATATACATGATAACCTTTCAGCATCTGTATTGCAAGCCATAATGCCCAAAATGAGAGAGAGAAGAGAGGTGCCTGCCATAGAGGCAGACTGGAGTTGGGGGCGGCGGGATCTGAGAGAGAGGGGAGGGAAAATGGAGACACTGGTGCTGGGAAATTGCACTGGAGGAGGGATGGGTATTGGAACACTGTATGACCGAAACCCAATCATGAAAAGTTTTTCAACGGTCTATCTCATAGTGATTCAATTAAAAAGAAGAAAAGAAAAAAAGTTGGGACTTTGAACTGATTAAGCAGACAGACTTTCTAGTCATTTTATTGAGAAAGTTGTACAGATTTGGTTTCTATAAGAAAAATAAACCCAGCGGTGTCCATTATGTGTGTGGAGCTGGGAGTTGAACCCAGCACTTCACACATGCAAGCAGCATGCTCAGATGCTGAGCTATGCTCTCCAGCCCCTAAAGGATGGATCGGTTTGGTTTGGGGGCCACAGCTAGCAGTGCTCAGGCCTGACTCCTGACTCTGTGCTCAGGATTACTCCTGTGGGGCTTGGGGGGCCCTATGTTGTGCCAGGGATCAAACTCAATTGCTAGGCAAGTGTTTCATCCACTAGAATATAGCTATGACCCAATATGAACTTTTTTAAAAGGTGTCTTGGACTGGAGTGATAGCACAGTGGGTAGGGTGTTTGCCTTGCACACGGCCAACCCAGGTTCAATTCCTCCATCCCTCTCAGAGAGCCTGGCAAGCTATTGAGAGTATCACACCAGCACGGCAGAGCCTGGCAAGCTACCTGTGGCATATTTTATATGCCAAAAACAGTAACAACAAGTCTCACAATGGAGACATTATTGTTGCCCGTTCGAGCAAATCGATGAACAATGGGACGACAGTGTTACTACAAAAATAAGAAACGATAAAAATATTAAATATGTTAAAAATATTAAACATTCTTCATGAATCTGATTATGTTATATGGTAAAATTGAAGTAATAATAGTGCCTCCTGGATGTATGTATATGTCATAAGAAATGTGTATCACATGCAATGCCCTACACTAGGTAATATAAGGATATTATAAAGATTCAATGAATTAAGACAGTATCAAGCATTTATAATAATAGATGGGAAAGACTTTCTATTATGTATTTTTTTCTCATTTTCTATAAAAACAAGAACAATGATACTATCACAGATGTCATTTGGATTATATGCAAAATAACTTGATCTGCATCCTGGCATCACATAATTTTCAAAGATGCTAGTGTCTGTGCCCCAGATACTGTGAGACTGTTTCAGTCTCTGCAATGATGCTCTGAACTCCAGACTTCCCCATGCTACTCCCTTTGTCTGGAGGTAACTTCCTCCACTCTTCTCTCCCCAGTTCTATGTTTACATATGTATTCCCTGTGAAGTCCCGCTTCATCAACAGAGAGGCTAGCTTTCCCTAGACCTGTGTCTCCTGAGACCTATCACCCCATAGTACTCTGATTATGGCACTGAATATTCTTCATGGTAATCAACAATTTCACTGTATTTCCTCCCCGACTGTTGAGAGAAGCTGGAGTTCTGAGATAGAAAATTAGTTTTAACAAGAACAATAATAATGCAATCACTGAACAAGTGAGAGGTAGTCAGAAAGAGGAGAGAGGAAAAAAGAGACAAGACTAATTCCATGGAATTTAATTGTGTTTCAACATGAAATTTTTAAGCAGTGTCAAATTCTAGAAAGGAGGTTGGGGGAGTTCAGTTAACACTGAAATATGTGCACAGGTTTGGTCATTACTCATGACCTAAGAGAGGGCAATTTAATGATATGGCAGATTGTAGGGAGGAACAGATTGGAGAGGGAAATGAAAAAAAAGAGGGATGAGAAATTGTGGCAGATGAGAATATGTGGCAAGTAGAGATCTTTTATTCCTCCACTCCCACCCTCAAAGCTGGCAATAAAATTCAAAAGTCCAAAGCAATAGGCAGAGGGAATAAAGTACCTCGAATTGGAAATAGGTGCATTTAAGGCCAACTCTATGTGGAATATGTGTTTGAGATCAACTATGGTGTGTGTGTGTATGTGTGTGTGTGTGTGTGTAAATTATTTAAGGTAGAGCAGAATTGACCATATTCCTAAGATAAGGAGGAAAGAATACTAAGAAGAGAGAAAAGAAGAGAGGTCTCAGGGAAAATCTGTGAACTCCTAGGTCTCTAAAGAAGAAAAGAACTTAGAAAGCTGAATTTTCTGTTATCTTGCTTGCATGGACAAGAACTTAATTTCCTTTGCTATTATTTGCATACTTTGTGAATACTGTTTCCATAACTCTTTTCCTTCTATCCCCCAAGCATTTTCTAGTTGGCATGCACCTGGTAAAGTTAGATTACATTTTACTGTCAATAAAAATACTTGGATGTACTAAAGAGAACAAGTTAGTCTCCATTTTGACTTACAATACTTTTAGTACTGTGTTGTAGACAAGAGCTTGAGAGAAAAAAATGATACATTTATTCAGTGAAAGTGTAAGGACACTCTAGCCATACTCCACACAAATTTAGAGTGGCTAAATTTAAAATATATGGGGTAATGATATTGGCATCCTCAGCTTCTGGCTTGAAAACTTTGATATTTGTTCATTTAAAAGTACGTTGGCAAGATTCAGCAGGGAATGTTGAATTCATATTACTAAAAATACCAAGAACAACTGAGTGACTCAGCCACTGTTTGCAATTTGTCACTGTCTAAATTCTTCAGTGACATGAGGACTTACTGAAAGAGTTATATTTTGTTGGAACACAGAAAAGGAGGAAAATTTACAATCAATGTTTTATAGAAAAACATTTTTTTATTTGAAATATGAGACCACCACACAGAAAAGATTTTCTTAATCTTTAAAAAAAGTTTAGAAATTGATAATAGTACTGAAGTTGTAATGCTATAGTTGCAGATAACTATACTAATCCTACTCTTGTATTTCAAGATCTCTCCCCTCATTTTTTCCCTAAACCCTTGGAGTTATCAAAAGTACACAGACAATCAAATGAACAAGAAAAATCTGTGCTGGCACAGATGCAGAGAGAAAGTGACCCTCATTCATTGCTGATGGGGATGCCGATTGGTTCAGTCTTTTTGGAAAACAATATGGACAGTCCTCAAAAATCTAGAAACTAAACTCCCATTTGACTCAGGGATACCATGCCTATAAATATACCCTGGGGGGGGTCCACCATCTTCACTTCTATGTTCATTGCAGCATTATTCACAATAGCCAGAATCTGGAAACAACCTGAGTACCTGAGTACAGACAACTGGATAAACTATCACACATCTACACAATGGAATACTACGCGGCTGTTAGGAAAATTGAGATCATGAAATTTGCCTACAAATGAATTGACTTGGAGACATAATGCTGAATGAAATGAGTCAGAAGGAAAGGTAGAGACAGAATGACTGCATTCATTTGTGGGATTAGTATGAAACCAATATCCAATGCCAGGGAAAATGGATCAGGAGGATTGGTCAATTATTGGAAATTACCACATGGATGTGTGGAGGGGAAGGTAGTTAAGATAGAGGAAGATCCATTATGACAACATTAGTTGGAAATGATTACTCTGGACAGGAACTGAGCATTGATAGTGGATAAAGGGATATACATGATAACCCTTCAGCATCTGTATTGCAAACCACAATGCCTAAAATGAGAGAGAGAAAGAGAGACACAGAGAGAGATAGAAAAGGGAAGAGAGGTGCCTGCCATAAAGGCAGGCTGGAATGGGTGGTGTTGTGGAGGGGTGGGAGGCGAAACAGAGGACACTGGTGCTAGGAAATTACACTGGTGGGGGTATGGGTGTTGAAACATTGTATGACTGAAACCCAATCATCAACATTCTTTCATCAACAGAAAGGCTAGCTTTCTGTAGACCTGTGTCTCCCTACACCTTTCACCCCATAGTACTCTGGTTATGGCACTGAATATTCTTCATGGTAATATCTCATGGTGATTCAATAACATAAAAAATAAAATTAAAAATTTATATACATGTCATAGTTTTTTAATTATTTAAATTAGAAAGAAAATATGTTTACTGAGTATTCTTTGAGACTTTATTTTGAGTGGGGAATGTGACCCGTGAAATATTCAGAAGCTTCAAAATGCAACAGAGTATAAAGCAATATTTTTACTCAAAAAAGATCTTTTCTGACCCCTATTCTCCCGGTTCCAGGCTAAAGGTAACCAGTATTGTGGACCTTTGTGAGTCCTTCAAGAGATAAGCTTTGCACGCATGCTGGACATATTTATACATTCGCCTCTATCAGCAGACTATATATACTATCATCTCTCAATTGTTCTTTTGCTGAATGACTCTTGGATATCAAAAATATAAGAAAGATAATATTGACAAGCACTGCTACATGTCACTAATAACATGGTTATATTTATTCCATTTCATGTATTCATATGCTTGTAGGTGTCTGTTTGTGTGGGGGCATGAATTGAAAGAAGGGATTTGAAGGGTGGTGTTTGCGGCTGCTGCAGAGCTAAGAATGGAAGTTGTTCTGGTCATTAGACTTTGTTATTTATATAAACCCAAACTCAGAAAAATGTCAGTCTGACAAAAATGGCTTTTTTTATTTTGTTTTGTTTTCAGGAGCAATTTGAAGGGTTTATGGGAAGTCAGTGAACAAATTTTAAGGACCATTTCAGATTGCTAGTGACCAAATGTGGTCTACAATTGGAGAGGAAACCACTTTCCCACTTCCATTTGGAAAGCATCAAGATCTGACACTCCTAAAATCTGCAGGCAGAGAATATGGAAAATTATAAGCCAGAGTAGGAAAGGAAGGAAGACGAAGATACCATGCAGTTACAGTCTGGTTTGTGGGCATGTGTGTGGCATTCTTTTGAGCAACTCCCAAAAGTAACTTGGGAAAATTTGGAAATGCACTAATTACTAGTCATCAAACCAACTGGCAAATGGCAATTCTTAGCATCCTAATTTGGGCATAAGAAACCTTTGAAACTTTTTCATATGCCCAATCTGCTGGAGCCCAAGACATCTGGGTTATATGTAAAAACAGGAAATACTAAATCTGTAGTGCTCGCAATACCTCGTAACAAGGTGGTGAAATGGAATCTCTGGTTTCAAAACAATAGATACTTATTCAAAGTTGTAGCCAGAACTACATAGTAAATAACAGATAGATAACTCTTATGCTTTTCAGTCTTATCAGGACTATAAAGGGGGTAGCAACAAAGATGAGAATATTATTGAGGAAGATTCTTTCAAAGAATTGTCTTGTGAATTCTATGCTTTTTTCAAGGGCAAGTTCTGAGGCATGCCTGAGGTGTACAGTCATCTTTACCTGACCACCTGGAGACTGTGCAACGTAATCCCCAAGGCTGAAGGATATGGCAGACTTATCCCCCCTGAGAAATAGCCCGGGTGGCAAATTGACTGGATAGATGCAAAGAACAAAATGAATGAGAGGTGGTTATATGAGGCACTCTTAGAGTTCACAACAGGTGAGAGTGAATGGTTTTTTTTTTTTTGTGTGTGGGGGTCAGTGCTTTGGTCCATGGGTGAGAAAAATTCTTGGGTTTAGACACTTTACCTGCTTTCTAAAAGAAGTGTACAGAGAAAAGTTAGAGGGAGTTTGTTACTTTTTCACTTGCGCTAAAGAAAGTCCAAATAACCAACTGAATACCTCACCACAACCAAGGTGAAGAAAAGTCTACAAATCAACATGGTCTTTCTCTTTAGAAGAGGACTAGGCCACCACCCTGCGGCCTCTGTTGTCCGTATTCTAACTGCAAGGGAAAGGTCAATGCTTCATGATTCATTTGCATTAAATGGCTGCTCACTAACAATACAGTATTCCCACTGGAGAGCCCTTGAGTAATTTAAATAAATTATGAGTTTGGCATAATTTAAGGCTCTGTGTTTATACACACCAAGTCATTAGCCCTTAGGGTAGAGAATCAAGCCTCAAGTTCTGTCTCCACTGTAATATGTATTTGAATGATCTTGAGACCATTATTTTCAGTTCTGTGAGAAAGAAGAATAGAGACGCCATTGTCTAGTAAACAATATTGAAGGCATGACAAATTTAGCCTGAGTGTTAAGCAAAAATATTTAAGTATTAATTAAAATTATTATTGCTGTAATCCTAGGTCTTTTAAATTTTGACCTCAAATTACACCTGTTTTATTTCCAGCCTCGTAGATTCTTCCTTCATTTTTTTCTCTACTTCTTACTTCCTTCTGTCTTCATTTATTGTTACTATTATTTTTTTGGTAAGTGATACTGATTTATGTGGATTTTTCTTTCAGACCAGGGAATTTATACTTGTTTAGGAAGCTCACATATACTACCTAGAAACATTGTTCTTGCTATAACTATCATTAAGTTTCCTTCCTTTAATGGTAAAGCTATGAAATGGTAAGAATGTTTTTTAAATATAAAACATTATATCCCTAAAGTTTCAGCTCCCTCATTTTACACACTTGATCTGTTTTTTGTTTTCTTTCACCTTTCTTGTTGGTCTATCTCTTAGCATACAAAGAGGGTTTTAAAATGCATCATACATTATAACTGCTTTGGACTGTGATTTCTCAGCCTCTGTTAATTGAAACCCTCTGTACAATGTGTGACAGGATTCATAAGACAGCCCTATAAAAGAATCTTCCTAAGTCATAGTCTCATTTTTGTTGTTACCCTTTTATAGTCCTGATAAGACCGAAAAATATAAGAATTATCTATGAGTTCTCAGGTATTTTCTTTGTAATTCTGGTGCAGCACTAGAACTTGGAATAAGTATATTCCCCTAACAAAGCCATGTAGAACTAGAAATTTTTTGGCAGATGAATGACTCAACTTTTTTCTTTTAATTCTAATTAGAATAAATTAATATCTAACTTCATATCATAAATGTTGTTGTTCTCTGGTGATTGGTGGAGGAATTAAAAATAGCGTACATAAGAATTTGCTCCTGAGGTTTTTTACTGTGAGGTGCTTGGTGAACAGAGTATCATACCTTAAGAGGACTCAAGAAAGAAATCACTCCAGAGGTGAGCAAGCCATTAGCTCGTCAATCTCTCTGAATGATAATTGGTTTTTACCATCACTTTGTCATTTATTTTACTTTATACTGTTAAAGTAGACTTTTATAAAGAAAGAATAGATGCATTAAATTTATAAACCCTTTGAGATAATAACAACTTTACTTTTATGAGATATATTTCAAGGCAAGTGGATAGGATTTTTTTCCTTACTGAATGAGTGCAAATATTTTATCAGTTTGATGAGCATCTGTCAGGCAGGAACTGTCGACAATTGGGAAAACTGTTTTGCTGCATTAATCAAAGGTTCTCTAGCTTTCTTAGGCTTGTTAAAATTCCACGTTGGAGAGAAAATAACAAATACAAGAAATACAATTTAATGTTGATATGACCTAAAGAACAACCCCTCTAATTTCTAGAATGTTATTCAAGATTCTAATGTCTTGTATTAACTATTTTCACTTTTCATAAGCAATTTCTTATCTGTCACACTTTTCACCAAGAGAAAAGTTAGTGATATATGCAAGGACTGCATTCCTGTCCTTATGATAGCTTCCTCCTACTGTGCCAAAGCTGTTCAGTTAAAAATCTAGTAGTACGTAGTCAAGTACGCATGTGGAAGAATGAGCATTTTCTGTGTTTTTAAAACTTGGTCTATGACAAAACCATTTTATTTGTTTCAAATCCTGTAGGATAACATTGGTTTATCCTTTCTGCCTTGTCACAGGGAGCTTAGGTTTATTGGGTTACTCTCATCACAGTGCTCCCATTCCTCTGCGTTTATTTGTAAACTCTTTCTTTGCATTCTGCTTCCCCAAAGGGTCAATAAGATTTCTCTCCTAATCTGACTCTGTTAACTTGTAAATATTGCTTTTCTCCTCTCCTTAAGCCCTTTGCATAGTTAATTTAGAGCAATGTCCTTTTTGTATAGACACAGAAAGACAGTTAATGCTATGCTTGTGTAACTTGGGAGTTAATTGACTCCAAATGATATTCATTTCTGGGCATCTGATCTCTAGACTTAAGCCTCAGTTGCTCTTACTTCCTAGCATCCAAAAAGCAGGGTCCCAACAAGGGCCTGGATGGACCCAGGGCAAGCTGTGAGCTACCCTGACATCGATGGGCAAGGCCAAAGTGCCATAATACTTAACTATATGTTAAGAGCATGGCCATGGACAAATTATGTCATGATCCAAAAAGTAACATCTGGATTAGGACCCTGCTAGGGTTAGGAAAGATTAATCTGGCCTGAGCACTGTAGTCTGAGATCTATAGCGAGATGTCCCCAGGAGAGCCACCGTATAAGCTTAATGTATCTCTTACTGTGTTCACACAAAATAACTAATATTAAGAAGTAGAATTAAGATATTGATTAAGTTGTTGGACAAAGGAAAGGAGAAATACTCCTAGGTGGTATTTCTGCCTTTTAAGCCTGATGGGCAATCAGGAAGGGCTTTTGATATGTGGATTGTGCTACCCGATGGGTTGTGCTGTCTATCCTCAATATGGGGAGTTAGAGAGAGACGAGGAACCAGGTTGTGAGATGGAGCGTGGAGAGATGAGTGGGAGATACAGGAGGAGATGGGAATGAGGGTCAGTGTGAGACTAGAATCAGAAGCTTAGTGAGACTGGAAAAGGTGCATGGGGAGAATGAAATAAATGGCAACTGATCACCAAATAGCTTCGCCCTCCTCCTTCATCTGCCCATGGCATTGAGTCCCGGGTGTGGCAGTGGCCTAAGTCCCCCGAATGCAGGCATTGAGAGAGAGCTACCGGGGCTCCTTAGACACCTCGTGATTACACAAAATCCTAAAACTGAGACCCTAGAAATAGGTTCCTTTGAAGTAGAATGTATACAACTTTTAAAGTTATGAGATTAACTCTAAGGACACCATTAGGGTCCTAGTGCAATTGTTATAAGTTTAGTGAGCTGATTTGAAGATATTTGTTCCCTCTGCACTCATGAGTCATGCCTGGAGGAACTTGGGGGACTATATAGAGTACTGGGGATTGACCATGGGTCAGCTGTATCAATGTAAGTGCCTTATCCATTGACTATCAATCGCTATACCGTCAAATAAATTTTATGAGTTCATGTGGATAAAAACAATGTTTTTAAACAAATATTTCACCAAAATCTATTTCAATAAACTATGTAACATAACCTAAAGTCAAGAGTTAAATTAATATGAAGAAAACCAAAGCATCTTTGTAGTGAACATCATTAGGAAAATTTTGAATGTCATAGGAAGGTGTCTTACTTTCTCAGACTTGTATAGTCAGGTTTTGGACTCCACCCTGCCCTGTCCTGTATCTGCAAGATCAGAGATTAGTCAAAAGTTACCAGATCTTTTTGATCCTGTGATAAAGCAGGGGACCCCAAATAAAAGAGGCAAGATTCCTAAAATGTGGGTTGTTGGACATCCTGTTGCAAAGAAACATAGTCTAGGTTACAGAAAAGCAAACCGTCAACTCTTCCCAAAATAAATTTTCTTCAAGTATTTAGCTCAAATTTAATTCAAATTTGTTTCACTAGAGTTACAGATCCTTCCTCACTTACCTAGTGTGGAATTGAAAGAGAATGACTGAGTCAAAAGGAGAAACATTTCTTCAAAAGTGTTTTGTCTTCAGAATTCCTCCCATTTAATTTCCTTTATCAAAGAGAGACTTAGGTTGATAGATTTTTACTTCTTGCCATCAGTTCTGACTATGAAACTTTGTAAGACATTGGCAATTCAGAATTTGATTCTTTAAATATTTCATACAATTAGTCTACCAGCCAAGAGCAGAGATCAGTCAAATTTAAAAGTTGTGCCAAATTCCTTGATGTATGATCAGAGACAGTTCTATAGATAAAAATAAAAGAAAGGGTGGCAGGAAAGATCAGAAATGAAAGCAATCTGGAAACCCAGCTGGGAATACTGAGAATGACCAGTAGAGAAGTACTTCCAGTTATCCAAGCATCTTCAGATGACCTAAAATCCTCGGTTGCATTATTTCTGATTCCTTCAGATATTTGAGAAAGGCAGTACAGTGTGTCCAACTGTACTTTTCAGACTTTATTTGAGAAAGTGAAGGAAACAAGCATGTATTTAAGAGGTGAAGAGGAAGTTTCCGTGGTATGTGTAGGATGTGGGGGCCCAATAGGGGAATAGTAATTGAACCATAATTATTGTGGTAATTCTTTTGCAGCCTTTCTCAAGCTGCCTTGTCCTACACATAGCAGTCTCCACATTGATTTGTAAGATAGCCTCTTATGTTTTTATGGGCCACTCGGTGAGAGAAAACTTAGGAAAGGAAAGGTAGAGAGATGGACTGGAGAGCCTGGATGCAATAGGTCACAGATCAGCAACTGGCTCACATTTTCTCGCCCATATATTAATCATTCTAAGTTCCCATACTCTTGACTTTCACCTCCATTGCTCTTAGTGACTTACTTGGTATTGGGATTGAAATCTTCACTCAGTTTGACCCCAATGATATTGCTATTCTTCTCAGTTGGGATTGTTACATTTGCCATATAAAGTGTCTACATTAGGAAAAGCAAACTTTGCTAGTGTTTGCTTGATGCAAAAGACATCAAGTCAGAGAACAAGTGGAAATAGTAATTAATCATTAGGAAGCTGAGAACCAACACACATAGTCCCTCTGTTCTGATTCTTGTGCACCCCAATAAGAACTTCATAGAGAGCATACATATTTAAAACAAGTGTTTATTTGAGAAAGCAAAGGAAGCAAGCATGTATTTTTTTAACTTATTTTTTATTATTGAATCACCATGAGAACAGTTACAAAGCTTTCAGGTTTAAGTCTCAGTCATACAATGATCAAACACCCATCCCTTCACCAGTGCACATGATCCACCACCAAGAACCCCAGTATACCCCCCTTCCACCCCCAACCCTGCCTGTGTGGCAGATGATTTTCACTTTACTCTCTCTCTATTTTGATTACATTCAATGTTTCAACAGAAAACTCACTATTATTATTTGGAATTTTCCCCCAACAATCAGACCTGCCAAAAAGGAATCATTTGATAATTTATTTTCTATAGCTGATATTGAAGAACATATGAGGTTTTGGGTTTCTGGTATTTTAGTAATTAAGTCCAGAGAAATTTCTGCCAGAAGCCTCTGGGTTCCAAAATTGGTTTGTCTACCTGTGGAATCATGGCCGTTCAGCCGTTCATGGGCAGCCACTTGGGGTCTCATTTGGGTGAGGAGCAGCGCTGGTACCGCCCCCCATCCCGAGATTTCCCACTCGACCCATCACTGCAAGCTGGTACCTCTGTCCAATGGACTTTAAAAGATGGCGGTTTCCATGCCACCGCCACTGAAAGGAAAGGCCAGGGACAAAAACCTTTCCCCTACCAGGGCGGCAAGGGGCCATAGCTTAGTTTGCAGTCTGCAATCACGTACTTAAGAGACGAAATAGGAAGTAACCAAGGTAGGTGCAGGAAGTGGGGGCCCAACTGGGGAATAATAATTGAAATTTTTGCCTTTTTTATTATGGATTTCTGGGTTCCTATCTTTGCTAGTCCCTCCCACTCTCCACCCCACAAATGGTAAGAATACCTTGGGCATCTGTGGTCCTGATCATTTTTGGTCACATTTATAGATCATCACAACAGCTATAGCACTACCATGGTGCCAGTGGACAGGATTTTGTCATGTTAAAGTATTATAATGATGCATAATGAACTAGAGTTAACTCAGTGGCCACCTCACCTCCACTTGCTCCAAGATTGTAACAAGAAAGAAACTTTTCAGGGGGACTTAAACTGTGAAATTTTCTCCTCACTAAAAATTTGGCCTTGCTGTTGTTCTGCCAGACTTTTGGCTCCAACACTAAGGTATTAGTTACACTCTTTTGTTTCTATGTGTCTTTTCTCATACTCTCATAATCTCACATATACCTTTTGTCATCTACCTACCCCAAGTGGTCAAAATAGAGTGACCATGTTCCCTGCGGGAGTGTTAAAAAGTTACCATTGGATTGAGTGTCCAGAGAGGTCAAGACTGGTAAAAGTCCACCTGAGCTCCTGGAAGGTGCAGACAACCACGTCCTCACAGTCTCACTCAGGCAGCATCAGGCTGTACCTGACCTCTGTGACATGGGAGGTGGCGCCGACTACTACTGTTATTACTGAATTTTCTGGAGTCATGGTTCTCAGGCTGAGGTGAATCTATGCTTTTCACAGACAAGTCAGTCTCACACTTCACCCAGATTCCAAGTTTCTTGTCTTTCATTATAGAAATGAATTTCCGGAGAAGATGGTGATCTGTCATTGTCACTGTCATCCCGTTGCTCATCGATTTGTACGAGCGGGCACCAGTAACGTCTCTCATTGAGAGACTTATTGTTACTGTTTTTGGCATATCCAACATGCACGGGGTAGCTGCCGTGTGGGCGCGATACTCTCGGTAGCTTGCTGTGCTCTCTGAGAGGGGCGGAGGATTCGAACTCGGGTCGGCCGCGTGAAAGGCGACTGTCCAACCGCTGTGCTATCACTCCAGCCCAATGGTGATCTAGTTTGTATTAATGAGAGACGAGAGGAGACACAGGAGAAAGCTCTATAAAGTAAAGTAGGGATCCCACTTGCTTTCCCATGTCCATTCGGAGTATAGATGTGAATGACCCCACATCAGAGCTTTATGTTAGGGGCACACGCCAATTTGGAATGTAGGTAACTCGTGAATAGTGAGTGGTTCAGGAAAGTGGTTCAGCTTGGGGTTCTCTAAACAGCTCAGTCACTGGGAGGGCATTGATAAGGAAAAGGACACTGAATTTTGGTGGTCTTTCAGGGCAAGATTCCCAAACTTGTTAGGCCCCTTTTAGGGAAAAAAAATCACTCAGTGCTCACATAGAAATCTACTTTAAGTATAGCAAACAGAAAGCACCCTCATACTCTGCATCACTCAATCTACCATTGCTCCCCAGCGTTGTCTGGGAGGTGCAGTCTTACCTGCATTGGGAAACACTGAGTCAGTCTTATTATGGCCGCTGTTCCTGCTGAATTTTTTGCTGATAGGGACCAAATGTTAGGTTTGGGCTAAATTTCCAGGGCAAGAAGCATAATAACTTCTTTTCAGATCTATCTTTTTTTTTTTTCTGAAATGTATTACCAAGGGCTGTCTCTCCTATAATCTCTATTTAATAATCAAAGAGAACCCAGTGGATCTCCCGGGTCCCTACTCTTGTTGAAAAGAATCTTGCACTTACTGCAGATGTGGGCCATTCTCTGTCATCTGTCCTGTTTGGAATTGACAAACAACTAATCGGAAATGATTATGGCTCTACGAATAAATACATTACAAATCTAATGTATTTGTAAAAATAATACATTTTGAACTTTTGACTGTTTGGAAGCTGTTGACTAACAAAAAATAAGGAAACAATTTCTGTTTAATGTGAATCTAGAGTAAGTAGAGGGATAGATGTTTCTATTGTTTGAAATCTTTCACCTGGGACCATTTAAGACCCAAATTTACAACAGAAAGAACATGTAATTACAGAAGTTAGGGTCATCGAAGAAAAGACAATAATTCACTTGTCTAAGACCTCTGTCCAAACAGGGTCATCAATGAAATGATCCCAGATTAATACTTTTCCTTTCTATTTTTCTTTTAGTTTTTCATAATCTCTGACATTTTTTCTATATGTAGTATTTAATTTCTTATATAAGAAAAAGTAGCTTTGCAAAATGGTACTTGTTAACATATTGTATTTGTAAAATCCATAATTAGCAGAGTCAGTAAACAATGACTGTATTTTCTTCTAGCCATAAGAATTGTGAATGGCTAATTTTTAGCAAGTACTTTAAATGCTCTGGCCCACATGGATACTTCTGTATTCAGTCACTAGTGCCAATACTACCCATTGAGAAGCCCTTAACTGGGATAGATACCCCTTAAATCTGTTTTGAATAACAGAAGGCTTCAGGAAGGGGGTGGAACATATGATCTGAAGGACTAACTCTGTGAATCAGGACTCCAGGAAACCACAGTGAATTATCTGACAGTTAAGTATACACCATTGATAGAGTCTGAATCCAGACCAGCCTAAGACTTTTGCTTTAAGATTGGCAACATAACCCCTGGAGCTTCAGCATTTTGTTCTAGGTCTGAAGTTCCCACCTCCTGTCTTCTATAATCCCCTTTCAATGGGAGGTAGTATTAGAAATTTCGATTGTCACCATTCACCAGAAATTGGTATTAGAAATGTCCCTCGTAACCATGCATTGGAAAGCAGTAGCGCTCAGAATGTTTATCCTGTGTCTTCTGAAACCAAGTCTCCCATTCTAAGAATTTTCAAACAAAATTCAAAACAGTGGCCTTGGAGCAGAATGTAAAGGGAGGCCCCTACAAAGCCCAGAAAATCCATGGTTTCCAGTAAAAGGAACTCTTGCTCCAGTCTTTTGAAACCTGGTTCAAGTAAAACACCATTCTCATACCCGCGTCTGAATCACATTTCCTCTGTCCACACAGCTTCTATAGTCCTGCCAGGGAGAGCATTTACCCCTCTACTTCCCAATTCAAAAAAAAATTTTGGCTGACCTATTTTTAATATGCTAATTATCTCCATCTGTAAGTACTTCCTTGCCTCTTTAGCTTTTCTTGGCCCAATCTCAAGTTCCAACAACTCTTTCAAGGGGGAAAAATGGATATCTGCCTGAAGGCCGCAAGCCAAGGTGCAAAAGAGGGAATCAAACCTTTCCGTAACAAAATATAAAATAATAAAAATTGACAATCTGCATTTTAATACTATATCTTTTCAAAGATTATGAGACTTAACTGTTCCTTTTCATTTGGTTCCTGAGAAGAAATAAAGCTTCTTCTGTACATATACAGACACTTCTCTGTATGTATACATATGTTCTCTGTACATATACATATATGTGCATATACATATATGTGTACATATATGTATATGTGTGGTATGTGTGTGGTATATATATCACACTTATACATGTTATCTGTACATATACACATGTGTGCATATATGTATATATGTATATGTGTGGTACACACATATGTACATATACTCTTTTAAATGAAGAAATAGGTAGTATGATTTTATATCTCCAGGCTCTTTAAAGAACTAAAAACCAGAGTGCCCTAAAACAGATGCCTGGTTAAAGAAACTTTGGTACATCTACAGAACGGAATACTATGCAGCTGTTAGAAGAGATGAAGTCATAAAACTTGCACGTAAGTGGATCAACATGGAAAGTATCATCTTGAGTTAAATGAGTCAGAAAGAGAGAGACAAACATAGAAAGATTGCACTCATCTGTGGAATATAAAGTAACAGAATGAGAGACTAACACCCAAGAGTAGTAGAGATAAGGACCAGGAGGTCTGCCCCACAGCTTGGAAACTGGCCTCACATGCTGGGGGAAAAGGCAGCTGAGATAGAGAAGGGAACACCTAGTAGAGGATGTTTGGAGGACCCACTTGGGTTGAAATATGGGTGTCGAAAGTAGACTATAGACTGAACATGATGGCCACTCAATACCTCTATTGCAAACCACAACACCCAAGAGGAGAGAGAACAAAAGGGAATGTCCTGCTGCAAAGGCAGGGTGGAATGATGGGGTTGTGTACTCCCCGTCCTGTGGAACTGGATAACGGGGTTACCGAGAAGAGGGTTCGAGAGTGATAGGGAGAGGGGAGACAAACACACACACATACAAAGAGAGGTGAGCAAAAGCAAAAGAAGAATACTTTATTGTAACTCCACAGTGCTTATGTATGCTTAGGTTTCAATCTACTTGTGTCATGGCCTTAAGGTAAAACTAGAAGTAACTAATGGCTCCCGGGGCAACCAGGGGAGATAACAGTAGATATCCAGAAGGCTGATCTATCTATTCCTGTTGGCTAACCATCCTGCTCTTGTAAAATTGTCCCAGTCTTCCAGGTTGGCTTTCTCAACCTGTTTATGCGAATGTTTGACCGCAAGCTATATGCTGAAGGCCCACTCACCACAGAGTTGGGGTGGGGATGGTGGGAGGGATTCTGGGAACATTGGTGGATGTAAATGATCACTGTATGACTGAAATGCAAACATGAAAGTTCATAAGTTTGTAACTGTACCTTACGGTGATTCACTAATAAAAAATTTTAAAAAAAAGAGCCCAGCTATTTTGTTCTTAACACATATGCTTAGCTATAATAATTATATGGCTACCATATGAAATTTCACACTGTGTGATGAAGGAAATAACATCTTTGGAAAAATAAACTAGACTTTTAAAATAATTTGCTTTCTTTGGCTCCTTGGAATTTGTTTTTCAAGTTCGATAGAAGGCATTGTAGCCAAGTTTCACTAATTTTAGCAGAAGCATCATTTCCTTTTTTTCTGCTTGGGTTAGAAGTGATATGTTGAGGTCAAATCTCAAATTTTTCTGACAGATGTGTAAGAATAATTATTTCTTTTTGACCATGAAATGATTCCCTTTTCCTATAAATAATTTAGAAGTTTAAAAAACATGCTTAATATTTTTGTTTTAACTATTTTAAAATATTTTTAAGAGCCCATGAAACAACTTTAAATTATTTGAAAAACTCTGCTATAACTTACTATTTTCACTGGGTTGCCATAAAGAACTTAAGTTAGTCAGCCAGATCAAGAGAAATGAGGAAGGAAGGAAGGAAGGAAGGAAGGAAGGAAGGAAGGAAGGAAGGAAGGAAGGAAGGAAGGAAGGAAGGAAGGAAGGAAGGAAGGGAGGGAGGAAGAAAGGAAGGGAGGGAGGAAGGAAGGAGGAAGGGAGGGAGGAAGGAGGGAGGGAGGGAGGGAAGGAGGGAGGGAGGGAGGGATGGAGGGAAGAAAGGAGGGAGGGAGGGAAGGAGGGAAGGAGGGAGGGAAGGAGGGAAGGAGAGAAGGAGGGAGGGAGTAAGGGAGGGAGGGAGGGAAGGAGGGAAGGAAGGAATGAAGGAGGGAAGGAGGGAGGGAGTAAGGGAGGGAAGGAAGGAAGGAAGGAAGGAAGGAAGGAAGGAAGGAAGGAAGGAAGGAAGGAAGGAAGGAAGGAAGGAAGGAGGGAAGGAGGGAGGGAGAAAGGGAAGGAGAGGGGGAAGGAAGGATAGAGGGAGGGAAGTAGGGAAGGAGGGAAGGAAGAAAAGGAAAAATAGCTCCTATGAAATTTTTTTGACGTGGTTTGTTTTTAGATAAGTAAATTTAATGAGCACACTCCAACCTTAATAAAATTTGATTTCCCATCTTTTGCCCTTGGCATCTAAGCACTTGGCTTACTTTTAGCAATGATCCTATTAAGCCATTTGATAAAGAAACCGTCTGTACTTGAAAGTGCTTCTGAATTATTTCCATGCACTGACCCTCTCATTCTGGTTATACAGCCATGTGCTAGATAACAACATTTAGGCCAGTGAAAGGCTGCATATATGACAAATTCAGATTGCTTAATGACACAGCACCTGTCCTGATGTTGTAATAGTTTATGGCAGCAGAAGCCGCATATAACTCCTGTTTACCATGTGTCTCTTGAAAACATAATTTTCCCTTGTGCTTGACTCAGTCTTAGGTTGTTGTGTTCATCATAGTCTCTTGGGTACAAAATTCACCGCTAATGGGTTCACACAGACAAAGCCTCCTAGTAATGTATTTCTCAGAATTCATCTCCATCATTAAGCAATACCTTGTATAAATCCCTAGCTAGCTTTGCTGCATGTAGAAAATGCCCAGTCTCTCTGATGATTCTAAATAGTCCAGTTATAAAGTCTTCTTTAGAGTTTTTAATAAGGGTCAGGATAATTTTTCTTTAATAGTGGATACACACTATCTTATGACTTGGTCAATTCTTCAAGCTTCTCCCCACTTTTCTTTCAGTCTTTAAATATGAAGGGGTTAGATTTAGTATTTCTCAAGTCTCAGAAGTAATATGAATTATGAGTGTATGAACTAGAACCCTAAGTGGTTCAATGCAACTATATTGGTGAAGTATTTTACTTCAATAATTTGAACAAACTTAATCCTATTTCTTTTATAATATTCTTAGTTCTTCTTTAATGTAAAATGTGTATATTTAAATTCATAGCTATAGAGCACATCCATAATTTTTTTTTTGTACTTTAGAAGGATTTCAGACACAATGTTATGTACTACTACTCATATGGCAATAGATACATCCATATAACTATAAATACATGGCACTAAATACACTCACATAACTATAACAAAATGAAAAGAACTATAAACAGCAACTATTCTCTTTTGGAAATGTTGCTCATTTGAAAATGAGCAACATTGATATAAGTAATGAATGCATGTACATAAACATATATATGCTTGTGTGTATGTGTGTATAAATATATGTATGTGCATTTTGGTTTTGAGGCCCCACCTTGTGATGTTCAGAGGTTACTCCTGGCTCTGCACTCAGGAGTTACTTCTGGTGCGGCTTGGGGACAATGTGGGACGCTGGGAATCGAACTCAGGCTGCAAGCAAAGAAGGCAGACACCCTAACTTCACTGGTCCTCATGAATATATATTTATTCTGAAAATTCAAGCTGTTTTTTTTTTAATTTGTATTTTTATTGAGTCACCATGAGACCCACAGTTCCAAAGCTGTTCATGATAGGGTTTCAGTCTACAGTGTTCCAACACCCGTCCCTCCACCAGTGTACATTTCCCACCTCCAATGACCCCAGTTTCACTCCCGCCACCCCCCACCCACATCCTGCCTCGATGGCAGGCACTTTCCCCTCCCTTCCCTCTCTTTCTCTCTCGCCTTTTGGGCATTATGGTTTGTAATACTGATACTGAGGTGTTGTCATGTTTGTTCCTTTACCTACTTTTCAACATGCAGTTCTTATCCAGAGTGATCATTTCCAATTATCTTTGTCATTGTGGTCTTTCTCAAGGCAATTTTCTTTCATCCCTTTCTCAGAGATCAACACTACCCAATTTGGGGGAATATCAATTCGCACTTTTAATTAACAATATATAAATATATTGGTAATTTCCCATGTAATGTACTGAATATCATCTCTTTGCTAATAAGTTTTTCATAATTTAATTTATTCAAAAGATCTACTATAACTGTCTATTATAACAATAATGTTATGTTTTTCTAAATTTTCAAAATAACATAGTGTTTTTCTAAAATTTAGACTGGCTAAAGTTACATTGGTTTTTCAATCACATTTATGACTGAAAATTCACATTTAGCAGTAAGAGGCAAATGAATTAAGGAGCAGGTAAATATTAACCCTGGCAGAAAAGTGTATGTTAATTTCTATGCATGGTATGGTATCTAAATTTTAAAATATAAACAGTACCATATTTCTGATTTTATTTGACATTGTAATGAGAAACTTAAATGGATTTTTTAAAATGAGTTCTTAATTGCTGTTGTAGCTTCCTTTTGCCCCTGGTAATAACAAATCCATTATAATAAAGACAGCAAAGATCATGGAGTTAGAACAGGAATCCTGCTTTAAAACAGCTGCAAAATCTGTCCTGGATTTTCTCTTTCTATTTTTCCTTACTTAAGGCTACATTTTAAATATTTATTAGACTTAATAATTGTCTACATTGCCTGGGAAATCTGGAAGCCAGAGATATCAACTCTCCAAAAAGAAGCGAATTAGCAACTAGGTGAGAAGTAATTTGCATGAACTGAGGACTTTCTATTGGTGTAAATACTAATCTTGCCTGACTAGGATATGTTTTAGCTTTGCTCACCCTTTTTATTGTTCCTTAAATTTAGCAAGACAAACAATTCCTATAGCTAAATTATTTAGGACAGGTCAATTTTGTTTAAGGTCATAAACTATGTAGTCATAATCATTTTTTTGCAAATATATTGGATTACGTGTTTTTGACCCTTGATAGACTTTGAGTCAATTAATTAATGCATTGTCATTAGGGTGAAGGAATATTTAGCAGATTTATAATATCTGAAAGTGTTTTCTTTTTAAAAATCCTTTAGCATAAAATAATTCATTGTAGAGAATTTGCAAGTACATATCAAGGCAAAAAGTGAAAACCAGCTCTAAATCTGCTTTGATGTGATATTTCTTATTTGTAGATTGTTAATTACCTATTCTCTAGTGATCATTATTTCTTTCTAACTTAAAAAAAGATAGAATATAAGTCGCATATGCCCAGCCTCAAAGAATGACACATAATTAGTATAAACCCTGCATGAGCAATATCATTATTCTTCTCAGATTTTAGCATGTGGCCCAGTTTTGACCTCTGAGATGCAATAAAAATGCTCCCAGGGTTCTAGCAAGATTTTGATTCTGATAAGGGAATAACATTTTATGGATAAGATTTATTTTTTACATCAACATTCATATTTCTTCCTGATTGAATGCAGTTCTGTGAGTAAGAAAATCATGGAGAAACAACAGCTCTTTTACAATCATGTGGCAACAAGTTGAAGGTCCAAACTAAAACATGCTGAGGGGGGCTGGAGCAATAGCACAGCGGGTAGGGCGTTTGCCTTGCTCGCGGCCGCCCCGGGTTCGATTCCCAGCATCCCATATGGTCCCCTGAGCACGGCCAGAAGTAATTCCTGAGTGCCAAGCCAGGAGTAACCCCTGTGCATCGCTAGGTGTGACCCTCCCCCCCCCAAAAAAAAAAACTATGCTAAAGAAAGCATAGCAAAAGATTAGGAAGACATTTAACATAGATGGTAGTTTTTTTTTGGGGGGGGTCACATCCAGCAATGCTCAGGGGTTACTCCTGGGTCTGCACTCAGGAATTACCCCTGGCGGTGCTCAGGGGACCATATGGGATGCTGGGAATCGAACCCGGGTTGGCCGCGTGCAAGGAAAAGCCCTACCCGCCGAGCTATCACTCCAGCCCCAATTGCTGGTAGTTTCGAGCTGTTAATCCAACAGACTGCTTTCAGAATTTTTGTTACATTGACAGTAAATGTTCTGATTTGACTGCTAATTGAATCCTATTAATGGATCTAAACTTGATACAACTGATGTAAGTCATCTCAGGAAGAGATGCCTCGCTTAATCCTCATATCTAAAATTACTAACACACTCAGTTCTTGCTAAAGAAATATTCCATATGCCTTATATAACTCAATCCTGTAACTCGATCCTAGAATCGCCCCAGCTGCTCCCTCCTTGAGTTTGCTTAGCAAGGCCCTCTTAGCAACCTGCCACTGCTGCCGAATTCCTAGAGCTGGCCAAGCTCTCCTGCCTAGAATGAGCTCCAGCTGTTTTCTATACACTCACTTCCTTCCCATGATTAACCCAGAACATTTTATACAGAGTTCACTACCTTCCGAGAATTACCATACACGTGCTGCTCACCCTGAAATTGGCTCTATCTATAGAGAGCAGAAACTTCTCATCTACACAACCCAAAGACACACAATAAAAGAAAAACTCCCACAATCTACTAAATGAATCTCTCTGTCTCTGTCTCTCTCTGCCATCACCGTGTCAGCCTTGCATACTCTTTTTAACAAATTTACTTTGCATTTGTTTAAACTGCCTTGCGCTCTTTTTTTTTTTTTCTTTTTGGGTCACACCCGGTGATACACAGGGGTTATTCACGGCTCTACACTCAGAAATTATTCCTGGACGTGCTCGGGGGACCATATGGGATGCTAGAAAGACCACCGAAGACCACCGGAACCTAGCTACAGCCATGCTGGAGGCCCCTCTCCACACGTCCGGACAGGACTCATGCATAAAGTTACCGGCAGAGAAACCCAGGTGTGTGTAATCCCATCAACGGCCAACATCCAGAGAGACTTAAAAGCAAGCTCTCAGAAGCGCACGGCCGTGATATCATGTAGCCTGCTTCTCCCTCTGGGAGAAAGTGGCAATCTTCTGAGAGTTTCCTGCCCACATGGGACAGCCTTGCAAGCTTCTCATGGTGTATTTATATGCTAAATCCAGTAACAAGCTGGATCTCATTTCCCTGACCCTGAAAGAGCCCCCAGTGTGACATCCTTGGGAGGGCCAAGCCAAGAGTCTTCTAAGATCTCAGGGAAAGGACGAAATGAGAGGTTACTGAGCCCGTCGGAGAAATCAGTGATTAACGGGATTTTTGTGATTCATGACAGATGAAACTAAAAAGATTGTGCTAAAAGAGCATAAGATGATCCAAGTTAATCAATTCTTTCCCCTCCCATAACTTCCATCATCATAACAGATAATAAGAGATGACGTCATTCTTTTCGATTTACAAGTCACCTTTGATACATGAGTCTGAACTTCATGTCACTTTAAAGTTTGTTGGCTTGATTTGGTTGGTTTGGTTTGGAGGGGCCACACCCAGTTGTGCTCAGAGCTTATTCCTGACTCTATGCTAAGGGATGGCTCCTCTATGTTGTACCAGAGATGGAACTGATGCTGGCCAAGTGTAAGGTAAGTCCATTGCTCTCTGAACTATTTCTCTGGTCCCATTCTTGTGTATGAAGTTGATCTATTTGTAAAACATTTGGTTCTTGCTCAATAAAATATTTATAACAAGTTCTCTGAATTTTCTCTCAACAACATATACATTTTCAAGGCTTCAGTGATAGTATAGTGGGTAGAGTGTTTCCCTTCAATATGGCAGACTGGGTTCAATCCCTAGCACCCCATATAGACTCCTGAACACAGTAGGAGTGATCCCTGAACACAGAACTAGGACTGTGCCCCGAGCACTGCTGTGTGCAGATCCCAAATCAAGTATATACACATATCTATATTATACACACATATATAAATTTGCTATCCTATGAAGCACATATTTTTTCATAAATTTTCTTCCTTTGGAATATTATTAACTCAATAATGTTACTTAAAAGCGTCATCTTGGGATCACAAAGATTATTAAAGTGGTACAAGGAACTTGAGAGGAGTCTCAGTACTGCTAGCTGTGGTCTTCATATAAAACAAAGTTGAAAATATCTGGTCAAAATATTCTATTATAATATGGTATACTTACATTTACCCGTCCCATATTATTGGAAATTTAGGCTGGTCCATTTAAAAATTCTTGATAAACATTGAAAGAAGAATATACCTTTATTTAAGACATAAGATTCTGAATTTTATTTTACAATATAGTCCTAGAAGTAGATACCCTGCTCTTGTTTAGATGAGTTTGTTGCATTTTTGCTATTTGAGTAAACACCTCTCTTTTCTCTTGACATCACACTTTTAATTTTTTTTATTTTATAAAGTAGTTCACAATATTTAATTACATCTAATATTCAAACACAAATCCCACCACCATTACACCTTCCCACCACAATATTTCGGGTGTTTCCATTCCAAACCCCAATCCCTCTACATAGCAGAATTGAAATAATATAATATTTCCCTCTAAGGTTGGTTGCCTCCTACTTTGAATCCATCCCAACAAATGTGGTGCAGTACTCTTGGACCATGGGTAGGGGGTGTCCTATGGAGTGTCCTGTAGTCGCAAATGCAGCCATATGGTCCAGGGAAAGCTTCTGTCATGGGTGAGGCGGCCATGAGCCGGGTGACAGTTGAATTCTGGAGATTTTTCAGCTGCCAAGGCTGCGTCCCTTGGCGTGGGGAGAGGTATCATCTACCTCCCTCTCTGGAGTGTTCAGAGTGAAACAGCCTTGTGTGGAGTCTGGCAGCATGGTTATGGTGAGCCTCATGTTGCTCCCATATCGTGATCTGGATGGTGGCTGATGATGAAATTATCTGGCGCCAGACAAGGGTGGTTTATGGGTGTCAACTGAGTTGTTGGAGATGGAGGCAGGGGATCTCCATTGCTGGTCCTGTTGAAGCCAGAGTTCTCAGTACCTAGTCCCTCATACCTGGGTTTTCTGGGGGTTCACTCATGGGTGAGGCTCAGCCTGAGCATGTGGAGAGCAGTCATGAGCAGGGCGGCAGTTGAGAGCTGGAGGTTTTCAGCTGCTGGGGCTGGCTCCCAAGGTGCAGGGAGGGGTCTTACCCTCACCCCTCTAAGGCGCCCCAAGAACACTACATTTTTCTTCATTCACATTTGCTCCCTTCTGAAACAATGTCAGCAGCAGCAACGTCAAGGATGGCGCAACCCACAAACATTTCATAGGTACAGGTTTTCCTGTGTTGTGGAAGCGTTCTTAATTCAAAGACCTACAGCAAAGACCTCGCTTGAATATAATAATTCAATATGCTTTTGATTAAAGGACTTTTTTTATTAAAATGAACACAATAACACATTTTAAAATATAATTTTCAAGTAATATTTAATGCAACCATTGTCGGAAAATGTTTAGATATAGAGAAACATGAAATTTGAAGTTTTGGTTTGCTTTTAATTGTTGATGATTAATGTGCCTTGTATGCTTACCTATTAAAATGAGGATCAGGAATTCAAAATACATTCTCTAGATAGAGATGTATAGTAATTTATGCACACATGTAAGTAAATATAAATGAAAAATCTATTGAAGATTCAGGCAACAAGTGGATTCTATATAAAACCTCATCCCCATCCCACAGTACACTATTTTGGAACCAAACTAGATAACCACCAAAAGCACAGAGACAGATTCCAACTTATTTTATAACAGTTGAATTTGTGTAGTATTTGTTGTATTCATTTGTGCTATTATTCATTTTATATGCTCTCTTATTTGCTAAATTGATAAAAAATATAAAGACTACTAGTTCTCAATATTACACTTTAAATAAAAGAATAAAAGAATATCATAGCTGTATACAGGCTGTATTGATGATATTTGTGTCTGGTATATAGAAAAACCTCCACTGCTAGGAAAAATCAACCTCTTCTCTTGACTTGATGATCTTGTGGTGGGCTGGAATGATAGCACAGCTATACCGCCTTGCACGCGGCCAACCCGGGTTCGATTCCTCTGCCCCACTTGGAGAGCCCGGCAAGCTACCGAGAGTATCTTGCCTGCAGGGCAGAGCCTGGCAAACTACCCGTGGCATATTCAACATGCCCCAAAGAGTAACAAACAAGTCTCACAATGGAGAGGTTACTGGTGCCTGCTCGAGCAAATCGATGAGCAAGGGGATGACAGTGATAGTGACAGTGATCTTGTGGTAAGCCTCACAATGGTGACGTTACTGGTGCCCGCTCAATCAAATTGATGAACAACAGGATGACAGTGCAGTGCTACAGGTCTTGTGGGATAAGTTTGTCATATTCATTTATCAGGGACAGAGAAAAATAGATATAAGTAGGACTCAGGCAATATTATCTTAGTTCTAGTTCTGGAACCAATTATGATTTTGCCTCTCTCATTTATGAGATAAAGTAAATTTATGGATGGTCCTTCCATAAACCTGAATAAGCAGGATATTTGTTTAATGGGGTATGATTTGAAGGTTAAGGAACTAAATTTAGCATATTAGACCTGGGTGACGTGGTACTGAGGAAGTTAGGCAAGGTCTCAGGCAGTGACTGCCATCATGGTCCAATGTTTTCTTAATTATTATTTATTATCTTTTTTAATCACCATGATATACAGTTACAAAACTTTCCTGTTTGAGTTTCAGTCATATAATGATCGATCGCCCAACCCTCCACCAGTGCACATCTTCCACCCTCAAGGTCCCCAGTATTCCCCCCATCCCACCCTTCCCTCTGCCTCTATGGCAGACAATATCCCTCATACTCTCTTTTGTAAAGCCTTTTATGAATAGCATAAGATGTTGCATGGCTGCAAGAATGGCCTCGTGCTCCTGGAATTCTAAAATTTTAGATAATTAGGGTCTGGAAAAATTTCTGCAGGAAGCTGCTGTGTTCGAAGATTCTTTTGTGTGTCTCTGGATCATGGATGTTAAGGAGCTTAAGTAGCAGTTGGAGGCAGTTTGTGGGTATGACCTGCAGGGTCCCATGGGGAGGGGGGATGAGAGGGACCGTCCCATCCCCTGTCCCTTGAGGCCTGGAGTTTGTTGTCACTGAACCCGTGTATCTCCACTTCTCATTGGGTTCTTGAAGTTAGTGGCTGCCAGGGTTTTTAGGGGGCAGGTGGAAGGACGATGCCTGCCCCATCTGAGGCACCCCTGTGAAGTCGGCCTGGCTTAAAGTCCGGAGTTATCTCTGCAGCAAGCTGCTTGGTTTGGAGATTCTTTTGTGCATCTCTGGATCATGGCCCTTGTTTCCATCTTTTCCAGAAAAATAAACTATTGGCATATGCCCTGCAGGGCACTCCCATTCACCCACAGTGGGCCGCATCACCGGCCCTAAACACAGCTTTTGATCTCTTCTGAGATTTATTGGTCTCTGAAATAAGGTCAATAAATGAGCTTGTATAGCTGAGCCAGAGGTGGTTTGTGGGTGTGTCTCCCACATACCTAACTTTTTTTTTTTTTTTGCTTTTTGGGTCACACCTGGCGATGCACAGGGGTTACTTCTGGCTCTGCACTCAGGAATCACTCCTGGCAGTGCTCAGGGGACCATATGGGATGCTGGGAATCGAACCCGGGTCGACTGCGTGCAAGGCAAACGCCCTACCCGGTGTGCTATCGCTCCAGCCCCCAGCCACACCTAACTTTTGACTGTTTAATTTCTTGGTAAACTTTGTCCCAAGTTGCTGGGATTCTGCCAAAGACACGGCGGCAGTTTGGGGGTATCTGGAAGCCTGAAGGCACCATCAGGCTGCTGATGCACTTGCCCCGCAGGTACAGGTTGACCTGCTGGCAGTACCACACCCACTCCAATGTTCTTATCTATAAAAGTAGCAAAAGATCATTGTCATTCAAAAAGGTCCCATCTCTGTTGGGGTCAGGAAAAACTAACCTGGACTGAGAACTGTAGTCTGGGAAATGTAGTGAGATGACCCCAGGAAAAGCTATGCTTTACTATGACTCCAGAGAGACAATTTAAGCTTAATCTATGGTCTAGTTAAAAAACTCTATCTCTTACTGTGTTCATACAAAATGACTAGAAATATTCTTAAGAAGTATATTTCATCATCATCATCATCATCATTATCATCATCATCATCATCATCATTATCATCATCATCATCACCATCATCCCGTTGATTGTCGAATTTCTCAAGCGGTCTCAGTAACATCTCCATTCATCCCATCCCTGAGATTTTAGAAACCTCTCTCTACTTGTCCTTCCAACGATGCCATACTGGATGCTCTCTCAGGGTCAGGGGAATGAGACCCAGCTTGTTAGTGGTTTTGGCATATTAATACACCATGGGGACCTTGCCAGGCTCTCCCATGTGGTCAGGAAACTCCCAGTAGTTTGCCAGTTTCTCCCAGAGGGAGAAGTAGGTTATAAGATATCTTCCGGGAGCTTGCTTTTAAGTCTCTGGATGCTGGCCGTTGACAGGATTACATGGAGCCAGAGGCAGTCCTTGGGTGTGACCCCCTAGCTACTGGGAGATGGGAAATCTGGGTGGAGGAGGCCCAGTCTTGATCTGAGCAGTCTTGGAGGTCTCAGCCCCAGGTCCCACACACCTGGGTTCCTCTGCCGGTTCCTTCATGAGTGAGGCTCATCTGAATGTGTGGAGAGGGGCCTTGAGCATGGCTGTGGCTAGGCTCCGACATCTTCGGCTGCCAAGAGCTCTGCTTGGGGTGGGGAGGGAAGCTGGAGCCCATCTCCTCCAATGAGGCCCCGGGGAAGAAAGCCAGGTGCACAGGTAAGAGACTCTCTGCCCGCTTCTTCATATTAAAGAAGTAGATTTAATATGATTATTTAAGTGGATTACTAGTAAAGGAAAGGAGAAAGCAATATGCTCCTAAATGGAATTCTGCCCTTGGGTGGATCTCCTAGAAGTTACCATGAAGGAGGGCTTTACATCTGTTCAAACATAGCTAAGTGTAATTTCTGTCCCCCAGCCCTTCACGATTTCTCTATGCTAATCTTGATGGATTTGAGTAAAGGGCCACTAGTTACCAAAACAAAACAAAACAAAAAGCTCATGTCTGCTACTTGTGGAAATGATGCTAAAAATTGGTCTGATCTGGGAATTATTTTATTCTTTTTATATGTGGAGCTGTCTTTGTATATAAACCAGTAAAGTGTGTGTGTCTGTATTTGTGTGTGTCCGTGCATGTGTTTGTGTGCATGTGTATGTGTGTGTATGTGTGTGTCTTATAAATACCCTCATTCGATGTAGATTGTATCACTATTTAATTTAAAAGATAGGTTGAAAAGCTGGTAAACCAAATAAATAAACAAAAATCACATATTAGAAATGATACAGAAAATGAAAAGTGACTACAACCTTTATCAATTAAACAGTTTTACTCATTATTTTGTACAGTAGAGAGAGTTAAAAATGACTTAGGAATATCTCATGTAAAATAAGGTCACTGTCACTGTCATCCCATTGCTCATCGATTTGCTTGAGCGGGCACCCATCGTACTTCTCCATTGTGAGACTTGTTACTGTTTTTTTTTTTTTTTTTTTTTTTTGCATATTGAATACGCCAGAGGTAGCTTGCCAGGCTCTGCCCTGCGGGCGAGATACTTCCTGCAAGCTACTGAGAGTATCTCGACCGCACGGCAGAGCCTGGCAAGCTACCCATGGCTTATTTGATATGCCAAAAACAACAGTAACAACAAGTCTCACAATGGAGACGGTACTGGTGCCCTTTGAGCAAATCAATGAGCAGTGGATGACAGTGATACAGTAAAATAAGGTAATATGAAATAACGTGGGTCAGCTAATCCCGCTGATGGGATGAAAGGTGATATCTGAGAAGTCTGTTTCTAACCTGAGTTTACTTATCAGAGTCATAGATGGGAATATGGTGCCATGATAGTTGAGGGAACTCCCTTACGTTAGTGCAATTGACAACATAAATGTTCTTTTATTTTTTATTGGAGTAAGATTATTTTATGATACTACATAGTTTTTTGAAGTGAAGCAATGTAATTTGGAATATAGATTTAATTGTGACTGTTGTGGAAAGTCTAAATCTTCACCATAGAATTGACTCAGTTTTCTAAATTTACCCAGTCCTTTTCTTTTTCCCCTTCAATAATCACTATTTGTTATATACAGTTATAGACTTTGTCTTTGTCTTGTTTGTTTTATCTTTATCTTCTCATTGATTGGGAAACAATCTAAATGACTACATGCATGAATGGATAAAGATGTGGTACACAAGCACAATTAAATACTACTTGGCTGTAAAACAAAGATAAAGTTTTGATCAACATTTGTTACAACATGTATGGATTTTCAGAGAATGAGGTCTAGTGAAAAAGGCAGATGAAGAAAGAGAGGTGCTTTAAAGTAAAAACAAGAAAAATCAATCATGATTTCAAATAATAATAAGGAACATTTATGGAGCATATCTGTGCATCATCTATTGGGCTAATGCTTATTCTACTTAGTGTTCCCATCTTATAGATTAGGGCACAGAAATTTAGGACAACAAATTGCCTGTGAAGTCAATGATAATGAATTATCAAGTTTGGATTAAAACTCTAGATATGTTTGAGACGGGCTGGAGTGATAGCACAGCGGGTAGGGAGTTTGCCTTGCACACTGCCAACCCGAGTCCGATTCCTTCTCCCCTCTCAGAGAGCCTGGCAAGCAATTGAGAGTATCTCGCCCACAAGGCAGAGTCTGGCAAGCTCCCCGTGGCATATTCCATATGCCAAAAACAGTAACAAGTTCCACAATGGAGACATTACTGGTGCCTGCTCGAGCAAATCGATGAGCAATGGGATGACAGTGATACAGTGATACAGTGATATGTTTGAGACGGGCTTTTCGGGCATTTATACATTTGCACAAATACTGGCTCTGGATTTCTTTTCTAGAAAATCTGTATCAAAATGGTGCTTGCTGTACTTGTATTGCCCTTGGTCATTTTTTTTTGCATTGGATTTTTCTTCTTCACTTATTGGCATTATTATATCCACATCATTATGTATTGTCACTGACTATCATTATTTATGTATTGACTTTCACATTTTTTATTTTCTATGCTTCCATATATTGTGCTTGGTTGATCCCTGGGGCCTTGAACAGTCCGGGGTGCAGAGGTTAGTACTGATATATATTTGCTGAACACATGCATAAATAGCAATTTGTAAAAATAGCCTTTATATAACTGAAAAGTAATATTGTCATAGAAAAACTGTGCTATGGAGTAAAAAATATAAATACCACTTTAGGGTTTTTTTTTCCTCTCTTAATGTGATTTTTTTTAGCTTTCACTTGCATTTATCTAAGTTTTTTAGTTTTGTTTTAAATCCATACACATTACTTTTTCAAATTAATAGATTGGCACTTAGAACACAAATGTCAGTTAAAATATTCCAAAGATTTTAAAAACAGTGGCTAAAATATTTTGCCCTAAGTGGGAGCTAATAAACTTACATTAATTCAAAACATTTCACAAATGGAGAGAAAATTACTAAGTGGACTCTGGCCAGAGACACAGTAGGTCATTTTACTGGAAAAGGTTTTATAAAAGTTCGATCAGAAAATAACTTTATCACTGCAAAATTTGAAATATTGACTGTTACCTTGTCGGGTCCATTTCAGAAATAACGATTTTATCTTGCCTTATCAGCAAAGCTACTTGCTTTATACCTTTCATTTATGCTGCCTAAAAGGTTTTTTCCTTCTTTCTTTTAACAAACTGGTTAGTGCCGTAGCTTATGCTCTCTCCCAGGTGATGAAACAAAAGCACCTCTTTGTGTTTTCAACAGTATTGGAATTAGCCTCAAGGAAATTTAATAATTCAGGTACAACATAAATGCAAGAATAATAATTTTTTTCACTTACTGTTCACTTGCCCTGGCCTTGAACTTTTAAACCAGCCTGACTCATGTACCCTGAACTCCTCTGGGAAATAAAAGCAACTCTGTTTTCAATGGTTGGCCTAGAGCCCTTCTCTCTGTTCCTGGACTTTCTCCATTGTACTCCCTCTTACCACCCCTGCTGACAGTCAATGCCACTCACCCTTTTGCTTCAACATCTATTTCTGCTTCTATGCTTCATTTATAGTTCTGAAGATTGGCTGCGTTAAAGGAATCCGGACTTCAGATGCTCCCTGGAGAATGGCCTCACCTTCAACGTCAGATTCAGTACCTCTGAGCAAAAACCATGCACACTCTTTTTAGTTTGCTCACAAGACTCCACTTTCCATTATTGTCCAAATAGGACTCATCTGGTTCCTTTCTGAGAAGTGTTAGGTAACTACTGAGAGGGTGGGCTTGTAGGCACATTTGTCTTCCAGATGAAAGAAATTCAAGCCATAAAACAAACAAGTTGCTTTAGGAATGTAATGACCATGGTCAGACAAAAGGTCTGTTTATGGCTAAATATCCTAATCTCCGAGAGTGCCTAGATCCATATGCTGCTAGACAAAAATAGCTGCAGACCTTGCTGAATTGGATTAATTAGAGCAGATACCAAATCTGGCCGAGAGATGGCAGATGAGAGCTCATCCCTTTATTTCAAACCATATTTACAGCATTCCGCTATTACATGGTCCTTGAGTTTGCTCAAGTCGAAGCATAGAAAAATAGCCAGGCTAATGTCTATTCTGCGCAGGCAATTTAGAGAGGGCCAGCGGTTAAGGAGAGGTAATACTGACATCCGTCAAGAGCATGACATCACCATATGATATATACACCGAGGTAAAAAAGAGCAAGATTGCTGCTTGGATGTCACTTATGGGGCAATGATGCTTGAGATAAATTCCACAGTGTCACACACCATCCATGAAGGAACACTTATTCAAAATTTACAGCACATGGCCAACATGATAAAAGAGATACTCTCAAATGGGTATGCACAATGCTTTTCTATCTTTCTTTTTCTTTTTCTTTTTCTTTTTGCACAATACTTTTTACAGTAACAATTAAGGAGTTAGGCTTCTGTGAGTGTATGTTCTATGGAAGATGTGCTGCCGCCCTGTGTCTTGCTCTCCTTGTAGGGTGAGGGGGACTGACCACAGCAGTGGCGGAACAGGAAGCCTTCAGTTCCCTTCTGTGTAAGGCGAGCGGCGTTTCAATGCTAGAGGATTATAAGCAGACTACGGAAGAACCAGTTGCCAAGTACAAGTTTCTCTTGTGCTCCAACATTTCCAATTTGGTATGTTCGATAAGTTAAATTTGGGATCTTGGAAGACAAAAAATAATTTTACATATAAATTAATGACATTGGCAGCCTCAGTCTCCACTAAAGCCTTCCACAACACACAAAATAGCAATGGAATAGCAACCAAAAAGTAAAAGAAAGAAGAGTAACATTGAACTTCTAGTGGTAAGGAGCAAAGCTAGAGGACCTGGTCTAGAAGACCTTGGGTCTAATAGAGAGGTTAATTCCACTGACTGGGAGGAAAAAGCTACACCCTCCCCTGCACATAGTTTGGACTCATTCTCTATTACTAAAAGCTCCAAGTCTCAGAAAACTCACTGCCCCAGGAATCCTAAAAATGGCTCATTTTCAAATAATGCTGAGGGCTGCATCAGATTATTTTACATATGCTTTAGGAACTGATAAACAGAATATTCTGACTTATAAATTTACGCAACAGAATTTTGTTGGTTTAGTTTTTTGTTCGGCTGATTCTTTTTAAATTTCTTTGTAATGTTGCACTTTCTATTGCTGTTCACTTTGCACAAAAGCCAGGATAAGGCAACCACTATGTGACTGTGGTGTATTCTTTGAACTATGTGTGAAAATAAGTGCAAAAAAATGGTTGTTGGGGTATACATTTGTCATACTGCAGAGGTAGATGGATCAAATGCCTGGTCACAAATGATGACATACAGAAACAGTGGATGTAGTATACATTTTATACGCATATTTTCTCTGACCAAGCTGTAAATGAACTAATCTATCGGCTCACACACAGAGAAAATTCCTCACACCTGGGGCTGGAGAAATAGTACAGCAGGTAAGGTATTTGCTTTATATATGGCTGACCTTGGGTTCAATCCCCAGAACCCCTGTGGTCCCCTAAGCACCACTAGGAATGATTCCTGTATGTGTAGCCAGAAATAATCCCTGAGCATTCCTGAGCATTGCTGGCCCTCAAATATGTAAATGCATTAAAAAATTCCTCAGAACTTTTTTTATTGTTAGTAATAGCAAGTTACTTAAAACTATTTTGACTCACAGGAGTCAATTTTTATCAGGAAGCTCAATGTTGGGACTTCTGGGAAAATCAAAATTCAGGATTGAACAGCACGGGGACTGTCTCTCTTTTACCCTCTATTCTTTGTGTTCATGTCCTCTGTAACTCTTATTATTTTTCTTTTAGAGGTGGTGCTCCTAATGGTGTTTGCGGGACCATGCAGTGATGAGGACTGAACCCAGGACTCCTGCATGTAATGTGAATTCTCTTCAGCTCTTGAGTGACATTCGGCCCTTCTCAGCCTTCCTAACTCATGAAGGCAGAGTTGCCACACAACTCAGAACTCCCAGCATTCTAGATTTCCAGATTTCTCACCACTTGGAAGAAAAAAGTCTCTTTTACTCTTTCTAAGTTTGTGAACATCAGAGGATGTTCACAAATACAGTTTGAGTTTTGTGACCAATTGGCTAGTGCAGCAAGATAATCGTGTAACAGGCAGTTCAGATCCTAACATTCTCACCTCCACCTGGCTGCAGAGATTTCTCTGGTGACTTTAGTCAATCACCTAAAATTAAAATCTGACTTGTTGGGAATAAATCCACATTGCACTGTATCACTGTCATCCTGTTGTTCATTGATTTACTCAAGCGGGAGCCAGTAACGTCTCCATTCGTCTTAGCCCTGAGATTTTAGCAGCCTCTCCTTACTCGTCTTTCTCAATGATTGGAGGCTTCTTTCAGGGTCAGCGGAATGAGACCTATTTTTAGTACTGTTTTTGGCATATTGAATATGCCACGAGGAGCTTGCCAGGCTCTGCCATGAAGGTGGGATACTCTTGGTAGCTTTCCAGACTCTCTGAGAGGCATATATGTATATATTTATTTCCCTCTATGATAGATAAATAGTAAGGAATAAAGTATGATAAAATGCTGTAATAAAAATTCTTGTTCTTTTTTGAAAACATAAGTTTACTGCATGGTTTAGTATATTAGCCAGGCTATGGAAACAGACCAAATGTTGAATAAGGGATAAATGTTTAGAGAAATTGTAGCATATACACAAAATGGAATATCATACAGCTCTAAGGAAAGATGAACTCATGCAGTTTGCTGTGACATGGTTGGAACCAATGTAAGAACACAATTCAGTGGGTAGGAAATGGGAAGGTTATAAACCCCTTTGGAGATGGACTATTAGGAGTTGTGCATTCCCAGTGGGGTCAGCACATTGGGAAGTCCATGCTTCTCCTACGGTAAGAGCCTTCAGTGTTGATGCCAAACTCTGGAGAAGGTTTTAGCAACCGCACCAGCATTAATTCCACAGAGTCTCACTTGGCTTTATAAGACTGCTATATTTATGCTACTTCAGAGAAATATTATCAGAACTACCTGATAAATTCGGGGTTTGGTCTCAGTCCTGCTAGGGCTTTTTGTCTGTCCTTCCCTGGACATTTCTATTGTTACCGTAAGAAATAACTGGTTGCTTTCATCTTCAATTTTTAAGTCCTGTTCCACTTCAATTGCTTTATCATTTTTTTGATCAAGCAGGGTCATTATAAGATGAATATATATAATGATGAATGTAGTTGACATCTTGATCTAAAGTGAAATAGGGTTGAGGAGGTGAGGGATAAACAAATTGGGTGTTTTTAACATAAGGGAGTGAGGCATGGGCAAAGGAAACCAAAGCCATACGCTGTATCAGAACCAGATATTGAGTACTTGAATAAATCCATCTACAGTGCTAAAGTCGTTTTGTCAACTCAAGTCTGTAAGTTAAAGATTATCCTGCAAAGTATAAAAAGGTTCTGAGAGAGGTGTGTCAAAGCAGGCCTACCTTCTACTGAAAGACTCCTCTCTCCTGTTTTAAGCAACAAAATTTTAGAGGTTAAAATTTTCCGTATAGTTTTAATTTGCCATTCTTCAGAGTAGTCATTATTTTAATTACATTCCCTGAAAATTCATTTAAATGTCCATGAACTCAATTTAAGCTTTAAAAATGTTTCAAAACAAACTTCAATCACATTTTCATGCAGTGGCAGTGTTCTTAGCTGCTCCTGAGCTAGGAAATAGCTTTCTATAAAGGAACTGATTGCTGCAGATTAATTTGTGGAACAATTTTTTTGAAATACTGAACTTTAAAAATATGCTTCTTTAAATGTTTTGTTAAATATGTCCAGTTTTTAAATAGAATGGTGTGCTAATTAGTGATGTGTTCTATGATGAAACACTAATTTACTTTAATGGTAAGAGGAATAGGTGCTGAAAATTTTCAGATGAACTACACATGAAAGTACAAACTGTAAACTGCTAAAATAAGACTGGGAAAATAATATTTACATTATGGCTGAAAATTCTGGACTGAAATTCTGAAAAGCAACATTTACAACGGTTGCTTAAATTCATGTACTTTGGAGAGCCTAAAAAGGGACTAGTACCAAGGGTCTTTGTTGTCACTTAGTCACAAATCATAGCATCTCAAACGAACTTTGAACAACATGCCCAAACTCTGAATGGTTTGATTTTTATCTCTTAAGATCCAAGAATAGACTTGGCATGAGAAACATGAAGCCTGGTTTTATGAGACTCCAAACAAAATGGATTCAATTCAGTAAAGTCACCATAGATCTTTGTTTCCACAAACAATTGACTTTTAGTTCATCTCCCTGTTTTGAAGTCTATGTCCTTGCATCTCTGTCTGGCCTTTTCCTGCTCTTTCTCTGTCTCATTTCTGCCTGTCTGTCCGTCTCTCTCTGGACAGATGGACAGACAGACAGACAGTCTCCTTTCTCTCTCTCTTTCTCTCTCTCTCTCTCTCTCTGTATGTGTGTGTGTCTCTCTTTGTCTTTTTTCATAATTTAAAAGCACATTTACTATAATTTAATGAATTTATATATTTTGCCTGGGTATTTAGATAAATTTTGTGTATCATTCCATTCCATTTGTGTAACATTCCATTCCATGTTTTATTTGTATACCAGGCTAGTTTGAAAGGGCATAGACTAAATGTCCAGACCCCACTGGAAGCTGTGTGACTGTGGAGGCCAGACTTTACCAGAATTGTGACAAGCAGCTGGACACTGGTCTATCAGACTGTCTGCCAAACTCCAGCAAAATCACATAAGTATTTCCGAGGCTAATGCTGAGGCCAGTACTAAGATAATGAGCTCAGATAATGAGGCCCATCTTCCCCTAGGATATCTTAGCTTTACGAAACTGTTGTGATGAAAAAGTACTGTTTTATCCTGATAGAAGCCTTTTCGATAAAATTTTATGCAGACAGAATTTACCGCAAAGAAAATTTGTTTTTAACAAGCGGGAAAATTCTCATAGAAAAATATAATCTCCAAATGAGAAGGAAAGATTAATAATTTAAGTTCTCTGGCATATGAGCCACCTTTAGAATATTCCTGATAAGAGTTTTCTACTGTGCTTGAAAACTGACCATAACAGACACACAGTTAGTCCTTTATATTAGGGATCCATCTAGAAATATAAGTAGTCACAAGAGTAATAACCATTTCATAACATATTTGAAGAGAAATAGAATGATACTAATTCTACCAGCACCCTCATTATACCCTTCATAATAGTGTGAAAGCTCCTTTTTTCCTTGATCTGGATATACTGAGGATAATGTGGTACAGAGTAAATTTAGGGGCATTCTGGAAAGAAGGGGGCCTAAGATATCCAACAGCTTCTGTAAAGATTAAAAATCAGGGCACTTAGGCAGGAATGATAGCACAGTGAACACTTGCCTGGATGCAGCTGAGCTGGGCTTGTTAGTGGCACCACAAATGGTCCTCCAAGTCCCACCATGGAGTGATGTCTGAGTACAGCGCCAGGAGGAAGCCCTGAGCAATGTCAGGTATGGTTCAAAAACCAAAATAGCAGAAACAAAAATCAGAAGCTTGTTTTAAGATGTTAATTGAATATATTCATTGCAACACTATTCACAATAGCCAAAATCTAGAAACGACCCGAGTGCCCAAAACCAGATGACTGGATAAAGAAACTATGGCACATCTGCACAATGGTATATAAAGTAATTCTTAAGAATAATGAAGTCTCAAAGTAAAGTGAAAGTAAAGTGAAATTTATCAGTTACATAGGCGGGGTGGGGGACTGGGGAGGTGGGGGGATGGGGGAAGGTATACTGTGATTCTTGGTGGTGGAATCTGTGCACTGATGAAGGGATGGGTGTTCGAGCATTGTATAACTGGGACTTAAACCTGAAAGCTTTGTAACTTTTCACATGGTGATTCAATAAAAGAATAAATTAAAAAAAATAATGAACTCATGAAATTTGCTTATAAATCGAGGTACTTGAAAAGTATCATGCTGAGTAAAAAAGAGTCAGGAGAAAGAGAAGAGAGAGAGAGAGAGAGAGAGAGAGAGAGAGAGAGAGAGAGAGAGACTGAGCTCTTTGTGGGATTAAAAAATAGAGTATGAGACGAATAGCCAAGGTCAGCAAAAACAGGACCAGGATAACTGGTCAATGGTTGGAAGCTTGCCTGCCATAAGTGTGTGTGTTGGGGGTGGGTTGTGACAAAGGGCAGTTAGGATAGAAAAGGAAGGGACCAGTATAACAATAATTGTTAGAAATGATCACTCTGGACAAGAACTGAGTGTTGAAGGTGGATAAAGTGATATACATGATAATGTTTCAGTTTCTGTACTGCAAACCATAATACCCAAAAAGAGGGAGGGAGAGAGGGGTAGGGGGATAGAGGCAGATCTGTATGTGGGGGATTCTGGGAATACTGGTTGTGGTAAATGTACACTGGTGAAAGGATGGGTTCTGGAACATTATATAACTGAACTCCAATTATGAACAACCTTGTAACTGTTATCTCACTGTGATTCAATAAAAAGTAAACTAAATAAAATGTGAATTGAGATGTTACAGTTGAGATAGCAGAGAAGATGACCTAGGAGTTGAACCTGGGCATAATCTTCCAGAAAATTTCCATAATATAAAGAGCAGGTCTCTGAATATGGTTAGAGAGCTGAGAAATGAGAATGTTCATCCTGGGACTAGTTGGTTATTTATTCCATAAGAAGATTGTGACAAGCATTAGAATTAGGAGAAAAGGCCTCTCCTCAATGTGGGCACTGGGTTCTCTGGGTACATTATGGGAGGCTTTTGTCAGTGAGGGCGGCACTATATCCTAGGAGGAGGAACCTGAACTCTAGTTCCATCGACATGAAGTCTTCTCTTGAAGTTTGTTTATACAAAGAAGATATGCTTGTACAATGATAGTCATGATGTATTGGGTGGCTCTTCTTGTTCATTTGAAAGGATCTCAAATATTCCTTCAATAAAATTCTTTCCAGCTAAATGGTGTCTTAGTAGAATTCCTTTACTATTAGTTCTTTTAAAAATATTTTTACTTTATTTTTTGTTTTTGTTTTTGTTTTTTTAAAAAATTTATTAGTGAACCACCATGAGATAAAGTTACAGATTACAAACTTTCATGCTTGCGTTTCAGTCATACAATGATCGAGTACCTATCCCTCCACCAGTGCCCATTCTCCACCACCAATGGTCCCAGCATTCCTCCCACCACCCCCACTCTGTCCCCTCCACTCCACCCTGCCTCTTCTGTGGCAGGGCATTCTCTTTTACTCTATCACTCCTTTTGGGTGTTGTGGCTTTCTATAGAGGTATTAAGTAGGCATCATGTTCAGTCTATAGTCTAAAAAATATTCTTAATTTAATACTTAGAATCTTAGCTTAAATACTACTGTGGAGTTCAAATCACAACATGTAAACCATATTTCTGCATATGTGGAATGTTTGCATTGGAATGCAGTCAGAGGACATGCTCTTTTGTTTATATTCTAGCAACCCAATGAAGCGGATGTAGTCAAAGCCCTACCCATATCCCTTGGCACCTACTTTTACAGTTCATGCCCAGTAATTCTTTCATCAGACATCTGCATCTTTTACCCGAGGGCTTTCTCTCAGCCCAGGTGTGAGTGAGGCAAAAATACAAAAACATTCGCGTTTCTGGGAGCGGCCCTCTGATGATGATGGTGAGAGCCAAAGAAGACATACTCCAGTTTCCCCAACTGAAGGTGTGTTTCTGGGTCAGGTAACTCTCTTCCCAAAGTTACCCAGTAGGGTTGAAAGCCTTTACTTTCCTTCACTTCCTTGTCTCAATGCTTCCTCCCACCAATACACACACTTAACCCCAGTGTTTTCCCGGTTGATTCTGGATTGAATGGTCTGTACTTCTATTCTTGTTACAAGGGTGCCCAAACTAAGATAGTTTTGGCATTTTAAAAGTTATGGTAATACTTGGCGACAGCCACCTTCTAAGACTCCCAACCCAGAGGAATGGATTTTGCAGTTTTGTGGCTCATAGGGGATCATGGGAAGTGGGTGTTACTGGCACGCCCTAGGCCCAGATAAGATCCGGAGCTGCCGAGCGCGAAACGGACCCTCTGCTCCTAAAGACTATGATCCCAGAGGTCTTCTAACCCATTTTGGCACCCAGAGCGGCTTCTTACAGAAATGCATCTAGACTGTGAATTGAGCTAACATATCAGAAATCCAAAACCGAGCTCATACAGTTTTCATTCTCAGCAATGAAAAGAAATTATTAAATGATACCTTTTCAGCAGGCCTGATTGTTGGGGTAAAATTCCAAAAAATAATAGTGAGCTCTCTATTGAAATATTGAATGTATTCAAAGTATAGAGAGAATAAAGTGAAGATTATTAACTACTTAGGTAGGGGCTGGGTGGGAGGGGGGTATTTTGGGGTTCTTGGTGGTGGAACATGTGCACTGGTGAAGGGATGGGGGTTCAATGATTATATGACTGAGACTTAAACCTGAAAGCTTTGTATTTTTTTCACGGTGATTCAATAAAATAAAAACTTAAAAAAAAAAGTTATGGTAATGCCTGAAAAAAAAAAAAGGCAATGTGGCAACATGGGCCTTCAGTGTGAAAACCAATATTCTCTCCCATAAGCAAAAGGAATTGTGTCAAGTGTATCAGTATTAGACCCACAGTTGTGTATATATTCTGGCTAAAATATGCACAAAATATTAAAAAGTATATGTCTTTGTGTTAACCACTAAAATACTTGAGCTATACTAAAGACTCAATGGAGACACAGAATTATTTTGTAACTCTTAGGTATTTGACACAATTACTTTATGAACTGTTGCTTGCATTTTGGTTTCTTTTAGGTGTGGATAACCAAAAATAAGATTTACTTAGTGAATACTAATTGAGTGCTTGGTATATACTAGATAGGAAGGGTAGTAGACCAATATTAGTAGGCTGCAACTCTTGTTCTCAGGGTATTTGTGATAGGTATTTATGTAAATAAGTTTTTTAGTTAATTTAAGATTCACATAAAATCCCATGAAAGCACAGGGAAAACAATACTTAGCTTTGTTGGGTGAAATATGTTCTTTGAAGACTTAAGATTGGGAGTAACTAGATAAGGTAGAAGTTGAGAATTAGGATTCTGGAATGACCTGTCAGTGAGAAGTAGGCATGGGAGAATGCAATGTATTTGGGGAGAATCGAACAATTCAATGCAGTCAGAGGGCAGTATCTCCTCTTTACACAAGGGTAGTTAGAAAGAGAGAAATCCTCTGGTGGAAGCATATAAGAATTTCACTGGGACTGGAGCACAGTGGGTAGGGCATTTGCCTTGCACACAGCCGACCCGCGTTCGATTCTCAGCATCCCATATGGTTCCCTGAGCACCACCAGGAGTAATTTCTGAGTGCAGAGCCAGGAGTAACCCCTGTGTATCTCCAGGTGTAATCCAAAAAGAAAAAAAAATTCACCCAAAATTCTTGGATGAATAGTGAAATAAAAAAAGGAGAGAATAGTTAATATTATATTAACTCATATATCAAGTTATTGGGGTAAGGCAGGCTATAAACATTTGGTCAGCATTATGATGAGGAATTGAAAAAAGAGAGCTGGAGAAATAGTAAAGGGGTTAAGCTGCTTGCTCTGCATGCAAACAATCCAATTTTAATTCCTAGCACCACATGCCCTCCTCACCGTCAGACGATGAGCACATACCCCATCCAATGCCAGAAGTGATCCCTCAGCACAGAGTAAGGTGTGACTCAAAATGTACAGCATCTCCCCACTGCCACAAAAAAGAAAAATTGAAATAAGAGAAGATATCATTACAATAAGTTAGGCTAGATGGTTAAGCAACCAAGTTTAGTTGGTTAAAAAACTAAATTTATCACTGCATCCCCCCCAGCCCTGCATGGTCTCTAAGCACAGCTAGGAGTCATCTCCAACAAGGCCAGATGTGGCCTAAAAATCAAAATCAACAAGAAAAAGGAAACACAAATTTTTGGTATGGCAAATAGATAAAGTAATTTTATAGGAGTGGGAGGAAGCTCCCGAGATTCTTGAATAGATATAGGGAATAGATGAGAGATGGTGTTTGAATATATATATATTTAATATATATAAATATATATTGAGTCACTGTCACTGTCATCTCGTTATTCATCAATTTGCTCAAGTGGGTGCCAGTAATGTCTTCATTTGTCACTGTTGCGTGCCACTGTGGCCTAATGGCATCTGCTTGCTCCAGGAACATGAAGAACATGTTGTTGTTACTGCTTTTGGCATACCAAATATGTCATGGGTAGCTTGCCAGGCTCTGCTGTGTAAGGAAAAAATAATAAAAATAAGTAAATTAATTAGCTAAATAAAATAAAAATAAAGAGGTCACATGTTGTGGCTGCTTGCTCCAGGAAAAATTGCATTACTCTCTTCCAGGAGCTTTGTTTAATAGTCTCTGGATCTTGACCATTGATGAGATTACATGGCGTGGGAGGTGGGGAGGCACACAGTTTGTGGGTGTGACTGCCAAGTTACTAGAAAACTGGAGATCAGGGTGGAGGAGGCCCAGTCCCAATCCGAGCAGGGTTGGAGATCTCAGCCTCTGGTCCCCCACAGCTGGGTTCCTCTGTTGGTTCCTTCATGCATAAGGCTCATCCGAGCATGTGGAGAGTGGCATTGAGCATGGCTGTGGCTGGGTTCTGGGGGTTTTTGGCCCTGGTGAAGATAGCCTGGCTCCGGTGGCAGGAGATTCGTATATTGAATATATATATATATATGAATATATATGTAAGGGAAATAGGTTATTTGGTAATGCTTTGGGTAATATGTGATGTCAGAAATCAAACTATAACTTCTGTACTATCTCCTAGTTCAGGCAAATGTAATTTTATGTAGAACTACTTGTCATAGTTCGTTTCAATTCCCCAATGTCATAGAAACAAATTCCCCTTTGTTATGTTTGGGACATAACAAAGTCCCAAAATGATAACCCAGTAATGAGGGTATTCAGATTTTATCCAGTGAAGATAATAAAGAAACCAAGTTTCTTCTGGCTTCCTGCACTATCACCCACCATATATGTGTGGTTTCATGATGGCTCTGTGCCTCTATTTGTCTTCTTTATTGAAGGCAAGAATCAGGAAAAGTGACATTGTCTGAATATATTCTCTCTGTAAATATGCATACAAAGTTAGTCTGGTAAATACTTTATTAGGAGACTGTAATTTTTTTCTGGACTTCCCAGGGATTTTTCTGGTATCTTATTTCCATACTGCTAATCATTGTCATAAGACTATTCTTAGTTTGAAGGGGACTTAAGATAGGAAATTTGGGATTCAGTTGAACACTCAACCACCATAAAACAAATTAAAATTCTGTTATGAGAAGGTTTAAAGGATATTAGAAGGCAATCAGCAATGTCTATCAAAACTCTGTTAAAAAATTTCATTAGTCTAGGCTGAAGAATAAATTAAAGAGAGCAGGCCAAAATGTGCTCTGAAAGTATCTGTACATGAAAGGAAACTAGTAGATAATACCATGACTTTGAAATTCAGCTATAACTGGTAATTTGGAAAAAGAATTTTGGAGTGAGTGACTTATATAGAAAGAGGACTTTCAACTTCTATTAATTGCTCTTATGTAGTACTTAAAATAGAGGAAGTTTCTTTTTATTTTCTGATATAAATTTCAGAATCAGAATAAATAATCTATTAAATTACAGTAGATCATGCAATGTGTCATAGAATTAGAAACAATAATCAATATAATTCGGTCACACTGATAACACCTGGGCAATGGTGGATGCCAAGTGGAAGCAATCATTCTGATTGAATATCAATTCTAGATTTAATTTATTCACCTTCAAAGACTATAATTTTATTGATCCTTTGTTGAACTCCAATACATTTTTGGACAGTTCACCAAGGATTCCTCTGAGTAGCTGAGATTGAGAACCCTAGGGGTATTCTTGTTTATTTGACCACACCCAGCAGTTCTTAAGGTCTGCAATCAGACTCACTTTTGGTGGGCTCGAGGGACCATAATAGATGCCAGGGATCAAACCCGGGTTGTCCACATGCAAGGCAAGTGCCCTCTTTGCTGTGCTATAGCTCCAGCCCGAGAACCCTAGTTTTTAAGAAAGAACTTGAGATTTCTTATCTGAGATTTTCTCTACCTTCTGCTTATGCTGCTTATGTTATGTTGTAACATAGAAAGCAGCTAGGTTTCATCCAAGACTTTTGTGAAGTTATAAAATAATTCTTCCCACAGAAGTATTTGTTTTTATTCTGATGAGTTTAAGTATTGAGGTTTTGTGGTTATTAAAGAAAGTATTCAAGTATTTTTAATATCTATGAAACCACAAAGCATGGAATATAAAAAATGTCAAATGTTAATTCAAATATATTTTGAAAAGTGTGGTATTTGAGGATTATCTATATTGAATCAGTAAATTGTAAACATAACAGTCACCAAACACTGCTTAAATAGCTGTTAGTTTTTTTAAAAAAACCTTTATTATGTTATGATGATATGCAACAGTCTTAATTTAAATGAATCTGCAGGGAATTATTCTGAGTCAAAATACACTAAAGGGTTCTTTGCACTGTGATTTCATCTATGGAAACATTCTGAAATAGCAATATTTTAGAAATAGAGTGCATATTTAAGGTTTATAGTGGTTGGGGTGGAAGACTGAAGGGGAAAGAGTTGATTGAAATTATAATGGGTTCACAGCCTTGAAACGGTTAATGGATATACAAATCTACACAGGTAAAACAGTTGTAGCACTGCACTGTAGCACTGTCATCCCATTGTTCATCAATTTGCTCGAGCGGGCACCAGTAACATCTCCATTGTGAGACTTGCTGTTACTGTCTTTGGCATATAGAATATGACACTGGTAGCTTGACAGGATCTGCCGTGTGGGCGGAATACTCTCCATCTGAGAGGAACCGAGGAATAGAACCCGGGTCGGCCGCGTGCAAAGCAAACGCCCTACCCACTGTGCTATTGCTCCAGTTCAAAAACTAGTTGTATACAACTTAATACACAGTATACAACAAGGACAATTTTAGAATTCTTAATCAAATTCTCAGTGTTTGGGTGTGATATGGTACTATAATTTTATGAATGCTGCCTATGGGTATTAGTCCCATACCATATTTTATGTCCCAAAATTTAGTGCAATCATTCTGTTTCTGTCCCTCTAGCATGATACTCTCTATGTCCATCCATTCTTAAGCAAATTTCATGATTTTATTTTTCCCAAAGCATTGTACAAATTCAATGAGATCCCTATAGGGATACCCTCGAAGGGAGCAAGGAAATGGAGCAAGCGCTCCTGAAATTCATATGGAACAATAAGCCCCCACGAATAGCTAAAGCAATCCTTGGGAAAAAGAAAATGGGAGGAATCAACCTCCCCAACTTCCAACTCTACTACAAAGCGGTAGTCATTAAAACAGCATGGTACTGGAACAAAGGCAGAGTGGCAGACCAATGGAACAGGGTTGAATACTCTGACATACACCCCCAAATATATGATCATCTAATCTTTGATAAGGGAGCAAGAAATGTGAAGTGGAGCAAGGAAAGCATGTTTAACAAACTGTGCTGGCAAAACTGGATGGCTACATGCAAAAAAATGGGCTTAGACCTCCATCTATCACCATGTACAAAAATCAGATCAATATGGATTAAAGACCTCAACATCAGACCAGAATCCCTAAGGTACATTGAAGATAAGGTCGGCAAAACCCTCCACGACATTGAAGCCAAAGGTATCTTCAAAGCTGACATGCCACTGGCCAAGCAAGTGAAAACTAAGGTAAATAAACGGGACTATCTCAAACTAAGAAGCTTCTGCAACTCAAAAGAAACAGTGACCAAAATACAAAGAAAATCCACAGAATGGGAAAGGATATTTATGCAGTACCCATCCAATAGAGGGTTGATAACAAGGATATACAATGCACTGGTTGAACTCCACAAGAAGAAAACTGCCAACCCGATCAAAAAATGGGGTGATGAAATGAACAGAAAGTTTTCCAAAGAAGAAATCCGAATGGCTGAGAGGCACATGAGAAAATATTCAACATCACTAATCATCAGGGAGATGCAGATCAAAACAACAATGAGATATCATCTCACACCACAGAGACTGGCCCACATCCCCAAAAACAAAAGCAACCAGTGTTGGCGTGGATGTGGGGAGAAAGGGACTCTCCTTCACTGCTGGTGGGAATGCCGACTGGTTCAGCCCTTTTGGAAAACAATAGGGACAATTCTCAAAAAGTTAGAAATTGAGCTCCCATTTGACCCAGCAATACCACTTCTGGGAATATATCCTGGAGAGGCAAAAAGGTATAGTAGAGATGACATCTGCATTTCCATGTTCATTGCCGCTCTGTTTACAATAGCCACAATAAGGAAAAAACCAGAGTGCCCGAAAACAGATGATTGGCTAAAGAAACTCTGGTATATTTACACAATGGAATACTATGTAGCTGTCAGAAAACATGAAGTCATGAATTTGCATATAAGTGGATCAACATGGAAAGTATCATGCTGAGTGAAATGAGTCAGAAAGAAAGAGACAGACATAGAAAGATCGCACTCATATGTGGAATATAAAGTAGCTGAGAGGTACAAGCTTACAATGTTGAGATTCCTGGCAGACATTTCTCTGGACTTAGTTACTAAAATACTAAAATACAGAAATCCAAAACTATGCTGCTGCTAGTGCGGCCTCCTGACCTCATATCTCTTCATTCTCAGCAACGGAAAACAAATTACCAAATGCTTTCTTTTCAGCAGATCGACTTTAGGGGGAGAAACTCCAAATCAATAATAGTGAATTTTTTTTGTTTAAATATTGAATGTAATCAAAGTAAAGTGAAAGTAAAGTGAAATTTACCAGTTACACATGCGGGGTGGGGGGCTGGGGAGGTGGGGGGAAGGGGGGAGGTATATTGTGATTCTTGGTGGTGGAATATGTGCACTGGTGAAGGGGTGGGTGTTTGAGCATTGTATAACTGAGACTTAAACCTGAAAGCTTTGTGACTTTCCACATGGTGAATCAATAAAAAATGAAAAAAAAATTGTCCCTCTGGGGGACAAAAAAAAAGAATAAGAGCAACCAGTGCTGGAATGGATGCAGGGAGAAGGGACTCTCATTCATTGTTGGTAGACATTTCTCAAAAAACAAGAACTCAGGTTTGATTCTAACTTCATGGTCCCCTAAGCACTACTGGGATTTATGTCCATATCAATGCACCACCAGTATGCAAATAAAAAATATACTAAAACCCAAAGAATTTAGAAAGGACTACAAACATTAAAATTGTATGCTGTGAGTGGCAGTCCACTGAAGTATATATAATCAATTATGGTGGAGCCAGAGATTAAAAAAGCTACAGGAAATAACAGATTTGATTTGAAAAGAGTATATATTTCTATGGCATCAACAGAATAGAAAAGATATATTTTATCTATTTAAAATTGACACATGAGTCCTAAAATTCCTCTTCATTTTTCTTTGAATACCGTTTTCTTCCCTTTATCTACCCCCAAATTGTATTGCATTGGATCTCCTATTATTTTTTTTAACCTTCATTCTCTCATGTTTTCTTCCTCCTCTTCTCTCTCTTTGCCTTAGTTTGGTTGTAAATGTTCACTGTTTTTATTCCTCTTTTTCTTTATTTCTTTTTCACCATCGTACATGGTCCATCACCAATGTCCCCAGCAATTTCCCTCCTGCTCCCCCTCCAACTGCCTCTATGACAGGCTCTCTGTCTCTGTCTCTGTCTGTCTCTGTCTCTCTGTCTCTGTCTCTCTTTCTCTCCTCTCTCCCCCACCTCCTTTGGGCATTATGGACTTCAATACAATACAGATACTGAAAGGTTATCATGTGCATCCTTTTACCTACTTTCAACACTCAGTTTGATCCAGAGTGATCATTTCTATTATTGTCACACTGGTTGCTTCTCTGTCCTAACTGCCCTTTACCCCCCTTCTCTCCACCCCACACAGCTTCTAACCATTAACCAGTCCACCTATCCCGTTTTCCCTGAATATTATTCTTAGACCATTTTTTAAATATCCCACATAAATGAATGAAGTCATTCAATGTCTGTCCCTCTCTTTCTAACTCATTTCCATCCGTGGATGCTCTCCATGTCCATCCATTTATAAGCAAATTTCATGACACCATTTTTCCCCTAACAACAGCATTTTATTCCATTGTGTAGATGTACCATAGATTCTTTATCCAGCCATCTATTCTCAGGCACTTGGGTTGTTTCTAGATTCTGGCTACTGTGAATAGTGCTGCAATTAACATCAAAATACGATGACATTTCTTCTGTGTGTTTTTGGGTCTCCAGGGTATATTCCCAGAAGTGGTATTGCTGACTCAAATGGGAGCTCAATTTCTAGTTTTTTGAGGAATGTCTATATTGTTTTCCAAAAAGGCTGGACCAGTCAGCATTCCCACCACCAATAATGAGAGTCACTTTCTCCCAACATCCACACCAGCACTGGTTGCTTTTGTTCTTTTGGATGTGTGCTAGTCTCTGTGGTGTGACATGATTTCTCATTGTTTTGATTTGCACCTCCCTGATAGTTATTGGGACTGGAGTGATAGAACAGCGTGGTAGGGCTTTTACCTTGCATGCAGCCCACCTGGGTTTGATTCCTCCATCACTCTCGGAGACCCGGCAAGCTACTGAGAGTATCCCGCCCACACGGCAGAACCTGGCAACTAACCCGTGGTGTATTCAATATGCCAAAAACAGTAACAGCAAGTCTCTCAACGGAGATGTTACTGGTCCCGCTTGAGCAAATTGATGAGCAACAGGAGGACAGTGCTACAGTGCTAGTTAGTGAAGTAGCACATTTTTACATGTGCTTTTTGGTCTTTTAATTTCTTCTTTGAGCAAGTTTCTGTTCATTTCTGCTTTTTGAAGGGTTAGATGTTCTTATCTTGTAATGGTCCATCAGTGCCTTATATCTTTGATATAAACCCCTGATCAGATGGTTTTTGGGTAAATAGTTTTTCTTATTCTTTGGGCTGTCTTTGTATCTTTGTTACTGTTCCTTTTGGGGTGCAGAAAGCTTATTGATTTAATATAGTGCCATTTATCTTTGCATCCACTTCCTTAGCCAGTGGTGTTTCATCTTTGAAGATAACTTTAGCTTCAATTTCATAGAGGACTTTTTTTTTGCCTATGTTTTGCCTATGTTTTTCTCCATGTATCTTTTGGATTCAGGACTAGGTCTGATGTTCAGGTTTTTAATTCAGTTTGATCTGAGTTTTGTGCATGGTGTTAAGCTGTTGTACTACCATTTATTTATTTATTTATTTTTGAAAACACTGGTTTTCAAAACTTTATTTAGGTGGTTCTTATAAAATAGATTTTTTATATTTAAAAAGTGGTATTGTTTTAACAATAAAGATAAAATAAGTATCTAATTTTACTTAGAATTACTTGTAACACACAAAAGAGTGTTTTATAAATTAAATTTTATGTATTTTTTTAAATAAAGAAGCAAGAAATATGAAGTGGAGCAAGGAAAGCCTCTTCAACAGGTGGTGCTGGGAAAATTGGGCAGCTACATGTAAAATAATATTTTAAATATTTTAAAATATGTTTTAAAATAAATTTAAAACAATAATGATCTCACTGGTTTATATTTACTTTTATTTGCCTATTTCACTTAATTTTTCCATCTAACATTGCACACATGGTCGGGTAAAATCATCTATAGTTTGTGTCTTTCCCTTCTATTGTTCTTTACACATTCCCTGGGTTTCTTCCATTTTTCTGGAAATGACAAAATTTAGTAACCTAGATATCTGAATACTGTTCTTTCTCATATGTATGTATATATAATTGGATTGGAAATACTTTTTAATAATTATTTTTGTATTATTTCAGCAGATACTAGAAGGGAATTTGTTGGATTAAAGATAGTAAATCTATCTTTAATTCCTTAAGGAAACTTCCTATCATTTCCCCAAAATGGTTGCATCAATTTTCTTCCTAAAGTCATGGACAGCCTGTTTAAAGCTTTACTGTTACATTTGATGTAACAGATTTTCACAGGGGTGAGGTGATATCTCATGTGATCCCAACCCTCCCCATTTTTCTTTGGTTTAGGGCCACACTAAGCAAGGCTGACTCCTTGCCTTGTGCTTAGGAATTATTCCTAGTGGGGTTTGGGGGACCATATGTGGTGCTGGGGATGAAACGTGAGTCACCAGTGCAAGGCAAGCACCTACCTGCTGTACTATCACTCCAACATTGAGCCCTTACCATTTTATTAAAACTTAAAAATAAATCATTATTGGATGTTATTGTGTAAATTATTCTTTGGAGATTATTTAATTTTGTCTTTTTTCACCAATATAATGCATTATATTGATTAACTTATGTGTATTTAATCTCCTTTGCATCTCTGGATTAAATCATTTTTGGATAAGATGTATGTTCCTTTTAATGTGCTGCTGAATGTTACGTCCTCATATTTTGTCGAGAATTGTTGTATCTTTGTTCATTAGCGATATTGGTCTCTAATTTTCTTTTCTTATTATGTCTTTTGTTTTGAGAAATATGCGTACATAAAATATATTTACAAGTATTTCTTCTTTGATTCTTTGAATGTTCAAGAAAATTCACTGGTGAAGCTCTCTGGTATAAGATTTTTTAGTGTGTCTGTGTGTGTATGTGGTAATATTTTTGATTACTGTTTTAATTTCCATACTTGTGCTCTGATGATTAGGGCTTCTGTTTTTTTTTCTTGCTTCAGTCTTTGTAGGTTGTATTTATCTAAAATTGATTCAATTTCTGTAATATTATTAAATTTATTGGAGTGCTGTCCTTAGTAGACTGTAATCATTAGTGTTTCTATTTTATCCATTGCAATTTCCCCTCTCATTTCATTTCTGGTTTTGTTAGAGTTTTCTCTCTTTTTTTGTAAGCTTAGCTAATGGTTAATCAACTTATGTATATTATTTTTTCTTTCTTATCTTAAAGTGGAAATGCACAGAGGTAAGGTGCTCTTATCATCACATCCTAGCAGGATACTCGCTGTCTACCTGACTCTGGCAGATGGGGCTCACTGTCTGGGCAGTATCTTCTAATTTTTCTTTTGTATAGCACAGCGGTTGGGCTTTTGCCTTTCACACGGCTGACCCCAGTTCGATTTCTCTGTCCCTCTCGGAGAGCCCGGCAAGCTACCAAGAGTATTGAGCCCGCGCGGGAGAGCCTGCCAAGCTACCCGTTCGTATTGGATATGCCAAAAGCAGTAACAATAAGTCTCTCAATGAGAGATGTTACTGGCGCCCGCTCAAACAAATCAATGAGCAAGGAGATGACAGTGACAGTGACAGTGATGGTTCCTTTTAGCCTTTTTACCCTGCAGTTCTGTGCTGCCCACACTCCTTGAATGGGATTCTATTTGCACGGGACATTTTTCTCTTCCCCCTACTTATGTATTTGGTCATTAAATTTTTTGTTATTATAATGAACAGAAGTGATACAAGTGATTTTGGGGTGGGCTGGATCGATTTGCACAGCAGGTAGGGTGTTTGCCTTGCACGCAGCCGACCCCAGGTTTGATTCCTCTGTCCCTCTCGGAGAGTCTGGCAAGCAACTGAGAGTATCCTGCCCACACGGCAGAGTCGGACAAGCTACCCATGGCATATTTGATATGCCAAAAACAGTAACCACAAGTCTCACAATGGAGACGTTACTGGTGCTTGCTCAAGTAAATCGATGAGCAATGGGATGACAGTGACAGTGATAGTGATCTTAAAGTTAGAGGAATTTTTCTTTTTGAAAAATAATTGCAGAATACCTATGAAGCTGTGTAATGTTCTTTTTCACTTATTTTTTCTCTGGTCTTTTAATTTTCTTCCTTTCCTAACCTTTGGTTTTCTTTATCCAGATGTTCTAGGTATAAAGTCAAATTATTTATTTGTCATTTTTCTTATTTCTTTCTAAAGACATATATCACTTAATTTCCCTCTTCCGACTGGTTTGATTGCTTCCTATATGTCTTGGTAACTTCTTTTCATTTTGACTTAGTTCTAGATATTTTAAAAAATTTTGTTTTAACTATCTCATTGACTTAGTGGTTGTTGAAAGAATATTGTTTAGTGTTTACAAGTTCATAGGTTTCTTCCTGTGTTTGATAAATGTATAGACTTGTGATCAGCAAAAATGCTTAGTGTCATTTCAATTCTTATATGCTTATTGATAATTATTTTGTATCTCAGCATATGCCATATACTTGACTGCTCCATGTCCGCTTGAAAAAAGTATTAAATTCAATTTCTTCAGAGTAAAATAGTCTATAAGTATTTATTAACCATCTGCTCTAGCCCATAATTTATTTGTTTTATCAAGTAAAATAGTTTTATTTGCAGAAATTTGCTTAGTGAAATGAGAGGAGGGAAAAGGAGAGAGATACATGTGTTCAAGAAAAAGCACAGGTTTCTCTAGTAGGGAAAAAGCTAAGGTACATATCACAGGTTGAAAAACCGGCCAGTCCCCACAATGGAGAATGTGCCTAGACCATAATTTAAACTGATTATTTCCTAATTTTGTTCTCAATTGAGCCTAACTGTCCATAGTTGTAAATGGAATGCTAAAATCCTCTAAGTTTATTATACCACTGTCCTTTAGCATTCTATTAATTGTTGCTAAATTAACTTCTGTGGGATAGCATAGATATATATTTAAATGAGTGTAATGGTTTCTTTTTGTGGCAATTCCTTACTCATAATATGTTGACCCTTATTTTTTGCTCTAGGATTCCTCTTATGTTGAGGTTGTTTTGAATGTAGTCTCACAGGATGCAAACTATTTTTCAATTTTACTATTATTTTTCGATTTGCTATTTTATTTAGGTGTTTTCCATTGTCATAATTTCCAACTTGTCAATCTTACTGACAAGTTTTTGTTTAATGCTAGTAAAACCTTTCTATTGTTTTCTTTGGCTCAGCTATTGCATCCTTAACATCTATTATTTTCATATGGGCTTTCAATTATTTTTTACTGTCCCTGATATAAATCTCATTTAAAAAAATTTTATTCTCTTTCTAATTTTATTTAACACTGTTGAAATCATTTCTTTAAAATCTTGCGACAGAATTTTTGGTCCCATTACATTTAAACTTTTCCTCAGGTTTTATTCTGCTTCATCATCCATAGCAGATTCCTCCGTTTTGTTTTTATTTTTGTTTTCCTTTTTATGTGTTTTGTTTTGGGTATGCATCAGGGGCTTTTTCTGGTTCTGTGCTCAGGAGCGACCCCTGACAGTATTTGGGAGACCATACGTAGTGCTGGGGAGCAAACCAACAAACTGAGGTCAGTAGAATGCCGGAACTGTCTTACCTCCTATGCTATTTTTCCAGCTCTGTTTCTTCATTTTAATGCATAAATATTTAGCAGAATACAGGGCAGTGTCTTATCTCCTACACTATCTCTCCAGCTGTTTCTTCATTTTAACACATAAAATTTTATTGTTACCAAGGTAGTATCGTTACAATAGGGTTAATGTTAATGCTCTTGATGAAGAACATTATTGCATCTCCACCTTTAATAAAGCATCAAAGACCTCCCACCATTGTTCTTCTGTTACCGTGAGTCCTTTGCTTGTCAGTTTTTAAAGACTACTATTAAATCCCCTGTGTTGGGCTAGCAGCTGTCTTTCTTTTGCTTGTTATATCGAGCCTTATTTAAGAGTTATAGGCTGCAAGGTATCATCCCTAATAATTTACCTAGGATACTGCGTTATCCATTGCAAAGCAGATGGACACCTCTACGTGTTCACAGGATGAGAGGTTTTCTGTCAACACAGATGTCTAGAAGCCAAGACTGCAGGCAGTGAAAGGTTTACTTCCAGAGGGGACCATGAATTTAATTCTCTCAAGGAGCTGCTGTTTTCCCAGCTGAGTTGCAGAGACAAAAGGCCACATCAGTAACTTCCTTGCTCCTCTGGGCACATTGCACAGTCTGGCCTTTCCCAATGCTGAAGTCTATCAGACATTTCTCAGCTGTGGATTAGTCCTGATTTGTATATTCTGCCTATTCCATCTTTTATAAGGTTGCAGACTAGAGGCAAAGAATATAGGACCTACAGGTTTGGATTTTGATCAGGTCACAGGTATGTGAGGAGGTTCAGTCTCAAAGTCACTAAGTACTATTTGTTAAAAATTGTCCCTCTGACACACGACCTCATATCTCTTCATTCTCAGCAATGGAAAACAAATTATCAAATGCCTCCTTTCCAGCAGCTCTGACTTAGTGTGTTGGGGGGAAACTCCAAACAATAATAGTGAGTTTTTTGTTGAAATATTGAATGTAATCAAAGTAAAGAGAATGTAAAGTGAAATTTCTCAGCTACACAGGCGGGATGGGGGACTGAGGAGGTGGGGGTGTGGCGGGAGAGGTTTACTGTCATTCTTGGTGGTGGAATATGTGCACTGGTGAAGGGATGGGTGTTTGAGCATTGTGTAACTGAGACTTAAGCCTGAAAGCTTTGTAACTTTCCACATGATGATTCAATAAAAAATGAAAAAAAAATGTCCCTCTGGGCAGAGCTAGGAGATAATATCTTGGTTAGGGTATAGCTGGACTACCCCTGGCCCAGGTTCAATCACCAGCATTGTATAGTTCTTGGAGAATAGCAGGTGAGGCTCTGGTTGTCCCCTAGCACTGCAGGGTAACCTGGCACTGCAGGGCCCAGGCAGCATCACATCCATGGGAACGGATAGCTCGGTTGACAGAATGTCATTGGGGCCCCGAGTTCTCCTGAGCATGACTTGGGATCTCCCCTCTCACAAATGCCTCTCCTGCAAGCAGCTTTCAGTTTGGGTGCTGAACTCAGGCTTGAGACAGGAAGAACAGTAGATAAATACAATCCCAGGGATGGTGCAGGTGATGTGCAGAACACAAAACCAACTCCATAGAGGAGCTTCTATTATAAAAGAGAACCAAGGTAGAGTGCATCCAGATACCAGCAGACTTCACAGTTGGAGACCCCTCCCAAGCTAAAACTCCAGCTGCTTGTACCCATCTGGAAGTGATGGGTTCAGATTATTACTCCCCCACCCACCCCACCATACACCCTACATTCTGGCTTCTCAAACCGGGGCTTCTCATCCCGTATGGGATTGCATAACTGAATGTGGGGTGTAACTCAAAAAGTGGCAGCAGTTAAAGGTTTCTGAATACTGAGATCAAAAATTAATTTAAAATCAAATGTGTCATGAATCTAAGGCCTTTCTGATCTCTGATGGCATCTTTCTGATTTCATGTCTCATCAGATGTGTTCCAAATGAGACCCACAAGCATCAGCATCTCTGACATGGAATGAGCCCTTCCTTCTCAAAAGCAAGAATGGCTCCAAATGTCAGCCTTCCTCTGTTGCAAAAGTCACAGGGCACTGAATGACTCTCAGTGATCCTGTATCACAGTCATTTCTACCCTCTGGGATGTCTTCTGCTCCTCTCCCTGTAAGGTCTCCAGGCATCTGGTCCTTTATAAGCTCCATTTATTATCTAGTTGAACATTTGGAGAGGAGGAGAGTCCCGCATCTTTATTGATCTACCATCCTTCTGGAATCTCTCTATGAAATTATGTTTATGGTATTACAAGGAAACTAGAAAGGCTTGGAATAGAGCTTTATTGAATATTGTATCTGGGCTGGTTAAATTTAATTCTTATTACTCATCTTAAGGCTGGAGCGATAGCATAGTGGTAGGGCATTCACCTTTCACGCGGCTGACTCGTGTTCGATTCCTCCACCCCTCTCGGAGAGCCCGGCAAGCTACCGAGAGTATCAAGCCTGCATGACAGAGCCTGGCAAGCTACCCATGGCGTATTGGATATGCCAAAAACAGTAATAATAAGTCTCACAATGAGAGATGTTACTGGTGCCCGCTCGAACAAATTGATGAGCAATGGGATGACAGTGACAGTGACTCAGCTTAACTTATGTAGGAAGCTAGTAATTAAAGATAAGTTCTTCATCAATTAACAGTATATTCTCCAGTGTGAAGCAAATTTCCTCTGTCTCTTCTGGTCCTCCCCAATTCTTGCATTCCAGCTTCATTTTGTATTTAGGCAATGTGTGTGAGGGAAACACTAGGCTTTCTTTCCCTAAACAACAAATTTGATATGTTGTTGTTGTCCTTAACATAACTGTGTTTTCTTTGGCACAAGGAAACAAACTAATCATCATTTTGCCCCTTTATATTTTTCAGGGAAGGTATTTGAAAGTTGGGTATATCTTCTTTTTTTTTTTGTGGTTGAATCTGTTTTATTTATTTATTTATTTATTTTTTACAATTTTTGTTTTTTATTTTTTTTTTGAATCACCATGTGGAAAGTTACAAAGGTTTCAGGTTTAAGTCTCAGTTATACAATGCTCGAACACCCATCCATTCACCAGTACACATATTCCACCACCAAGAATCACAGTATAGCTCCACCCTGCCCCCCCAATCTTCTGAATAAAATGAAGGCATAAGATCTCCGGGAACTCACTGAAAATCCTTCCTATCAACAAGAGGGTGGCGGAAGGCACTCTCCATGCTCTCCACTTAGACTGCAGGGAAGTTTAATTATACACTAACACCTCACCTCACTTAAAGCCCTGTTACATAAGACAAAAGTTCTCTCTTTTTTTTCTTTTTTGGGTCACACCTGGCAATGCACAGGGGTTACTCCTGGCTCCGCACTCAGGAATTACCCCTGGTGGTGCTCAGGGACCATATGGGATGCTGGGAATCGAACATGGGTCGGCCGCGTGCAAGGCAAACGCCCTACCCTCTGGTGCTATTGCTCCAGCCCAAACATTCTCTTTTTTGAAGGTTCTCTTAGTCACAATTTTCTAGTTTAAGCGGAAATCATAAACATGTTCCCAAATTATTGACATCTGAGATATGAAGGAAAGAGGGGATGGAGTAATCTTGTATCTTCAAAGAGGCTAGAGCCATCAGCTTTAAGGTGGAACCTCACAACACTATAAAATACCCTCAGCAAATGAGATTTTGATCAAATACTAGAAAAAAAATAGGGTCCTATTGATTTTTATGGCATTTGTTTAGCATGAGCATGCCCTCATTTTCTCTCTGAATCACTCCCCTGCATAATATGTGCAGGCAATGAAAATAGACAACAATCGTATAAATACCTCTAAAAAGGAAGGATGCAATTATCTAGTAGAGCCAGCAATTATCTTACATAGGTCAGCACTATTTCATATTTTGGACGAATTTTCATCCTTCGCATCAGAATAATAACATTTTAAGAAAGGGAGGATGTGAAGGTCATTTAATTCTGTGTCCTGCTCTATGTCTAATGATATTTCCCTCTTAGCTCTTCAGCCTGTTTTTGACTCTACCATTTCAGAGTAAATTGCAATTTCCTTGCTTCCACACTATTAATGAGTCAGCCATCAAATGCATTATTGGACAACTGGATTTCAGTGTACTGTAGAATTCAAAAATCTGCTCTCCTTTTTTTATATTTCTAGAAGTATTTTGCTAACTAAAAAATTAACTAGAATGAGCTGAACTCATTTTGCACATTGATAATGATATTTTGCTGTGGTATCCGCTCCTAAATTTTTTGATTAAAACTATTACATTCATGTCTGAAATGATGGGATATATTTAGTGGCAAATTGCATCTCAGTACAGATTCTGATGAAAGATTTCACTTTTATGAAAACCTATGAAAGATATCACCTGCTGTTCCCACACTTATCAATGACCCTGTTTTAATCTTTAATCGTAATAATCTTCAAGTTATTTTGTTTGCTTGATTTTTGTGCCGTAGCCAGTTGTGCTCAGGGAAAGCTCCTGACGCTGTACTCAAGGATCACTCCTAGTGGTGCTTGGGCACCATATGCAACACTAGGGTCTGGAACTAGAGATGCAATGACCATAGCTGCGTGCCAAGCAAGTGCCTTAATGTTTGTTAAGGGAGTTAGCCTTTGCTACCTATCTCTTGATCCCAAAACTTTTTAATTAAGCAGATCTGTTCTTGCCATACTTTGAATATTTTATAAAACAAGAAACTTTTTTTCTCTTCACTGAACATAGCTGAACTCTAAGATAACATCTACATCACATAGAACGTAAGGGTGAGTAAGGTGATGAAAAGTCAGTCAAGTGAGGAATAGAGGAATGTTTTCTTATTGTGTATTGAAAGAAGCATGACAAGGTTAACATAAAAATAATAATCTTTAATAATCCAAGAACAAAGTCAGTTTTATATCCAAATTATGCCTCTCCCTGAGTCTTTGTTTAAGATAATTTTTATTGAGGTCAGCCTGATAGTACAAAAGGTAGGGCTTTTGCCTTATATGTGGCCAACCTGGGTTAGTCTCGGAGCACTGCCAGGAGTAATTCCTGAAGGCAGATCCAGGAGTAACCCCTGAAAATGATCAAAGATAATTTTAGTGGACAAAGAAGGGTGAAAAACAGGACTGGAAAAGCTGTTTATCGAGAATTAGAATAGATTGTTTTCCTTAGAATTCATTGGCTTTCATCAAGCTAGACTTGGTTACTATGAAGAGAAAAAAAATATCTGCATAGTTCTTGAAGAAGGCCATGTCTAGGCTGGAAATTGGTCCTTTCCAGCCAGCTACTAAATAGCTTTATCTAAGCAAAAAGTTCTGTTAGAATTTCGGCATAAGATGAAGTTGTTTAGTCTGTCTCTGACATCCCTTTTGATAGCTGAGTGTTTGCTTTAATCAGGTTCCAACAGACCATATCAACACATTATCAACTCATTTTGTTTCTCATGATAATTTTCCATTTTGTAGTTGATATTGTATTTAAAAAGAATTTTAATACTAATTACTTTGAAAAATTTATATCATCTGTAGAAGTTTCCTTCCATATGATGTTAGCTTATTAAAAGAATTGGAAAATAATGATAAAAGAAATTTGTTATCTAATATTAGTAAAGTGTTACCTAATATCAGTAAGAAAAAGGCATATTTTATTCTATAATAGAACATATTTAGTACATACTAAAGTATAATACATGTATTAATAGAATAGTGTCAGACTCTACTCTATGAATCCAGTTTTACATGATACCTAGAACTAATTCCACTGCAAAATGTGTATAAGTCTTCCTAGTTTTTCTCCCCTTGAGAATTAATTTCATTCGATTCAATTCTGACAGTATATACACACAAATAGCATTAGATTCCACAAGTCAAGGTCCCAGTCTCCAAGACTGCCTTTTAAATGAGTGCTTGCTGAGAGCCCAAATTCTTACCTATGCATCTGACAAAGAGCTATAAGACTAGAGGTTTCTCAGTGTCCCTTCTTAGGTTATTTTATTTTATTTTTATTTTTAAATTTTTTTTAAATTTTATTGAATCATCGTGAGATAATTACAAGCTTTCATGTTTGGGTTACCATCTCACAATGATCAAACACCCATCCCTCCACCAGTGCACATTCCCCACCACCAATATCCGGGGTATACCCCCCCTTTCCCACCCTCCCCCTGCCTCCATGGCAGACAATATTCCCCATACTCTCTCTCTACTTTTGGGCACTATAGCTTTCAACACAGACACTGAGGGGTCATGTTTTGTCCATTATCTACTTTCGGCATGCATCTCCCATCCCGAATGGTTCCTCCAGTCATCATTTCCTTAGGGATCCCTTCTCTATTCCATCTGCCTTCTCCCCTCCACTCATCAATCAGTCTTCCAGCTATGGGGCAATCCCCCTGGCCCTTGTATCTACCATCCTTGGGTGTCAGCCTCATGTAATACTAGCCTACACTCCACAAATGAGTGCAGTCCTTCTATGTCTGTCCCTCTCTTTCTGACTCATTTCACTTAGCATGATACTCTTCATGTTTATCCATTTATAAGCAAATTTCATGACTTCATCTCTTCTAACAGCTGCATAGTGTTCCATTGTGTAGATGTACCAAAGTTTCTTTAACCAGTCATCTGTTTTATGGCACTCGGGTTGTTTCCATATTTTGGCTATTGTGAACAGGGCTGTGATAAATATATAGGTACAGATGTCATTTCTACTGTGCTCTTTTGCATCCTCGGGATATATTCCCAGAAGTGGTATTGCGGGGTCATATGGAAGCTCAATTTCTAGTTTTTGAAGGACTGTCCATATTGTTTTCCAGAAAGGCTGGACCAGTCAGCATTTCCACCAACAGTGAAGGAGTGTCCCTTTTCCCCCACATCCAGCCAGCATTGGTTGCTTTTATTCTTTTGAATGTGTGCCAGTCTCTGTGATGTGAGATGATATCTCATTGTTGTTTTGATTTGCATCTCCCTGATGACTAGTGATGTGGAGCATTTTTTCATGTGCCCTTTGGCCATTTGTATTTCTTTTTTGAGGAAACTTCTGTTCATTTCTTCTCCCCATTTTTTGATGGGGTTGGAGGTTTTTTTCTTATACAATTCTACAAGTATCTTGTATATCCTGTATATTAATCCCTTATCAGATGGGTATTGGGTGAATATTCTTTCCCATTCTGTGGGCTCTTTATGTATTTTGGTCACTGTTTCTTTTGAAATGCAGAGCTTCTTAGTTTGATGTAGTCCCATGTACTCATGTTTGCTTCCACTTGCATGGTCAGTGCTGTTTCGTCCTTAAAGATGCTTTTAGCTTCAATGTCATGGAGAGTTCTGCCTACATTTTCTTCTGTGAACCCTAGAGATTCTTGTCTGACATTGAGTTCTTTAATCCACTTTGATCTGACTTTTGTGCCTGGCGTTAGACAGAGGTCAGAGTTCATTTTTTTGCAGGTAGCTATCCAGTTTTCCCAGCACTACTTGTTGAAGAGGCTTTCCTCGTTCCATTTTACATGTCTTGCTCCTTTGTCAAAGATTAAGTGGCTATATATGTGGGGGTCTGTGACAGGATATTTAACTCTGTTCCATTGGTATGCAGGTCTGTTTTTATCCCAATACCATGCTGTTTTAATTACTACTGCTTTGTAGTAGAGTTTGAAATTTGGGAAGGTGACGCCACCCATCTTCTTTTTCCCAAGTATTGCTTTAGCTATCCATGGGGGTTTATTGTTCCATATAAATTTCAGAAGTGTTTTGTCTATTTCTTTGAAAAATGTCATGGGTATCCTGATAGGAACTGCATTAAATTTGTGTAGTGCTTTGGGCAGTATTGCCATTTTGATAATGATAATTCTCCCTATTTATGAGCAGGGGACGTGTCTCTATTTCCTATTGTCCTCCTTTCTTTCTTTCTTTCTTTCTTTCTTTCTTTCTTTCTTTCTTTCTTTCTTTCTTTCTTTCTTTCTTTCTTTCTTTCTTTCTTTCTTTCTTTCTTTCTTTCTTTTTTTTGCTTTTTGGGTCACACCCAGCGATGCTCAGGGGTTACTCCTGGCTTTGCACTCAGGAATTACTCCTGGCAGTGCTTGGGGGACCATATGGGATGCCGGGGATCGAACCCAGGTCGGCCGCGTGCAAGGCAAACGCCCTACCCGCTGTGCTATCGCTCCGGCCCCCATCTTTTTCTTTTTTTTTGCATTTTGAGTCACACCTGGCGATGCACAGGGGTTACTCCTGGCTTTGCACTCAGGAATCTCCCCCGCTGGTTCTCAGGGGACCATATAGGATACTGGGAATCAAACCTGGGTCAGTCGCATGCAAGGCAAACGCCCTACCCGCTGTGCTATTAATCCAGCCCCGTCTCCTTTATTTCTTGAAGTAGTGTTTTGTAATTTTCTTTGTATGGGTCTTTCACCTCTTTGGTTAAGCTGATTCCAAGGTACTTGATTTTATGAGGTACTGTTGTGAACGGTATTTTTTTTAATGTCTCTTTCTTCTCTTTCATTATTTGTATATAAGAAAGCCATGGACTTTTGGGTGTTGATTTTGTAGCCTGCCACTATAATATATCGACTTATTGTTTCTAGGAGCTTTTCTGTAGAGTTTTTAGGGTTTTCCAAGTACAGTATCATATCATCTGCAAATAGTGATAACTTGATTTATTCCTTTCCTATCTGTATGCCCTTGATATCTTTTTCTTGTCTAACTGCTATGGCCAGGACTTCCAGTACTATATTAAATAGGAGTGGCAAAAGCAGGCAACCTTGCCTTGTGCCCAATCTTAGAGGGAAGACTTTCAGTTTTTTTTCCATTGAGAATGATACTTGCCATGAGCTTTTGGTAGATGGCTTTGACTACATTGAGGAACGTTCCTTCAATGCCCATTCTGCTGAGAGTTTTCATCATAAATGGGTGCTGAATCTTGTCAAATGCTTTCTCTGCATATGATATGATCATATGGTTTTTATTATTTATTTTATTAATTTGATGAATTATGTTGACTGACTTGCTAATGTTAAACCATCCTTGCATCTCTGGGATGAAATCTACTTGTTCGTGGTGTATGATCTTTTTGATGAGTCGTTGAACTCTATTTGCTAATATTTTGTTGAGGATCTTTGCGTCTGTGTTCATCAGAGATATTGGTCTATAATTCTCTTTCTTTGTTGTATTTTTGTCTGTTTTTGGTATCAGGGTGATATTTGCTTTATAGAAACTTTTTGGAAGTGTTTTTGATACTTCAATTTCCTGGAAAAGCTGAAAGAGGATTGGGCGTAAGTCCTCTTTAAAGGTTTGGAAAAATTCACTAGTAAATCCATCTGGGCCGGGACTTTTGTGCTTGGGGAGACTGTTTATTACCGTTTCAATTTCTTTGATGGTGATAGGTCTGTTCAGTATTCCAGGTCTTCTTGGTTCATCCTTGGGAGGCTATAGGAGTCTAGGAATTTATCCCATTTCCGTGAGGTTTTCATGTTTCGTAGCATAAAGATTCTCATAGTAATCTCTGAGTATCCTTTGAATTTCTGTAATTTCTGTTGTAATGTCCCCCTTTTCATTTCTAATTCAGTTTATTAGGGTTTTTCTCTCTCCCTTTTTTTGTGAGTCTTGCTAGAGGTTTATTGATCTTGTTTATTTTCTCAAAGAACCAGCTCTTGGTTTCATTGATCTTTCGGATTGTTTTTTTTTTTTGTTTCCATCTCATTAATTTCTGCTCTGAGTTTTATTATTTCCTTCCTCCTGTTCAGGTTGGGCTCCTTTTGTTCGTCACTCTCCAAGCTCTTAAGCTGTGAGGTTAGGTTACTTATGTGGGCTCGCTCCTCCTTCCTAAGGAATGCTTGTAGAGCTATGAACTTTCCTCTTAACACAGCTTTTGCTGTGTCCCATAGGTTTTGGTAACTCGTGTCCGTATTGTCGTTCGTTTCCAGGAATCTTTTTATTTCCTCTTTGATTTCCTTTCTAAACCACTCATTGTCCAATAATAAGCTGTTTAATTTCCAGGTGTTTGATTTCATTTTCTGTTTGTGTGTGTGATTTATTTCTAATTTCAGAGCATCGTGGTCTGAGAAGATTTTTGATACGATCTCTATCTTCTTAATTTTATGGAGGTATGTTTTGTGGCTCAGCATGTGGTCTATCTTGGAGAATGTTCCATGCACACTTAAGAAGAATGTATATTCAGCTTTTTGAGGATGAAGTGCCCTGTATATATCTACTAAATCCCTTTCTTCCATTTCTTCCCTCAGATGCTGTATGTCCTTGTTAAGCTTGAGTCTGGTTGATCTATCAAGAGGTGATAAAACGATGTTGAAATCTTCCAGTAGTATTGTGTTGCTATCAATGTCTTTCTTCAAGTTTATGAGTATTTGTTTTAAGTACTTTGTTGGTCCTTCATTAGGTGCATATATATTTAGTATTGTTAGTTCTTCCTGTTGTACAGATCCCTTTATCAATAAGAAATGACCTTCACTGTCTCTTGTGACCTTCTTCAGTCTGAAATCAAAGTGGTCTGATACTAGGATGGCTACACCAGCTTTTTTTTATGGGAGTTGTTCGCCTGTAGGATTGTTTTCCAGCCTTTGACTTTGAGCCTGTGTTTGCTCTGACTGTTGAGATGTGTTTCTTGCAGGCAGCAGAATGTTGGGTTTAATTTTCTAATCCATCCTGCCACTCTATGTCTTTTAATTGGTGCGTTTAAACCATTGACGTTGAGAGAGATTATTGTTATGGGGTTTTGTCCTATTTTTCTGCTGAAGTTTTGTGTACTTGAGGGTCCTGTCTTGTCTTAAAGTAGCCCATTCTGTTGTTCTTGTAACCATGGTTTTGAGTCTATGAAGTTTCTGAGCTGTTGTTTATCCGTGAAACTGTGTGCTTTTCCTTCTGTTACAAATGAGAATCTAGCTGGGTAAAGTATATATTTGGTGAGGCATTTATTTCATTGAGTTTTTTCACTATATCCCACCACTGTTTTCAGCACTGAGGGTTTCATCAGACTAGTCGGCTGTGAATCTTAAGGATGTTCCTTTATAGGCAATTTCTTTCTTTAATCTTGCTGCTTTCAGGATTTTGTCTCTATCTAAGGTTTTGGTCATTTTGATCAGGGTATATCTTGGGGTATTTTTATTTGGATTTCTTCTAGCCGGTACCCTTCCGGCTTCCTGAATGTGGTCACATGTTTTTTTCAGCTCTGGAAACACTGTAGCAATGATGTCTTCCACAGTTTCTTCTTCACCAGGGTTTTTTTCCTGTCCCTCAGGGACGCCAATAATTCTTATATTACTCCTCTTTGCTTCATCATGATCTTCTCTTGCCATCTGTTCCTGGACTGTCAGTCTCTTTTCCATTTTCTGTTGTTTCCTAGAGAGTCTATGGACTTCATCTTTGAGCTTGAGCTCACTAATTCTGTCCTCAGCAGCTGTTACTCTGCTGCTGAGGCCTTCCAGTGAGTTTTTTAATTCTCCTACCAGGTTTTTCATGTCTGACATTTCAGTTTGTGTTTTCCACATCTCTACCTTCAAATCTTCTTGTATTTTATTGGTATTGCTTTCCATTGTTTCTTTTAGCTCCCTAAACATCCTCAGTAACTCCTTTCTAAATTCATTGTCAGAGAGGTTGTATAGTACTTCATTGCCGTTGGGGTCTTCAGGGCTAGCCTCTTCAACAAGTAAGCTTGGTGGGGATCTGCGTTGCTTTACCATTGTGACTTATGTGGCTCAGCCCTTCACACTAACTAATAATATTCTGTTTATGATGCAATATTAATTGAGGTGGGCTTAATGAGATATTGGCTAATGTGTTTCTGTTTGTTCAGCTAACCTTGTGAAAGTTCTAGCTAAAAGGGTAACTTCTTGTTCTTGTGGAATATGGGGGGAAGAGAAAAACTTGCGGCCGCGTTAGCAGCCGTGGCTCCAGGCAGGAGCCCCAACCCAGGCTGGTACCTGAATTGGGTGGCAGAGAGCTCGCGGAACGATTCAGCTTTGGATGCCGCACTATGTCCCTCAATTCCGTCCCCTAAAGACCAAGGATGGAAACTGGCTTTCCTGGGAACCGGGCAAAATCCTGGCCCTGGGCAGGAGCCTCGACCTGGGCTGGTACCTGAATTGGGTGGCCTATTAAAAGACTGCCTTTTAAACAAGTGTCTGCTGGGAGGCCAAATTCTTACCTATGCATCTAACAAAGAGCTATATAGACTAGAGGTTTATCAGTGTCCCATCTTAGGTCCTTTTAATAAGCTAAATAACTCACAGGTTACTCACTTGATCATTTTATTACTAAGGATGTAGGTTTAGCTAAAAATTTTTTTTTTGAATGGGTGACAAGTATGGGGAACACAAATGGAGAAAAGCTGCAGAGGTTCCATGCCAAATATAGGAGCACTATGCACACATTCACCACACCAGACTCTTCAAATTCCTTCTGTTTGAGTTTTTATGGAGTCTTTATTGCATTGCACTATTGAGACCAAAAGGACAACATTTCAATCATGTTTGATACAAAATAACCTAATGTTTTATATCATTAGTAATTGAACTCACTCTCTGGACCTTCTCAACTCCACAGAAGTCTGGGGCGGGGACCGGAAGTTTCAACCCTGTAATCATGTAGTTGGTTTCTTGGCAACCAGCCTACATCTTTAGGAACTTTTCCCAAAGTTACCTCATTAACATAGTAAGACATACCTTGACCTCTTTTAACATGTAGGAAACTCTAAGGGTTTTGAGAGCTGAGTCAGCAACTGAGGATGAAGACCAAGTATATAGGTGAAATTTATTTTTGGACATCACATATGCTGTGAGTTTCAGTGTGCAACACATTTGGTGCTCAAGAGCTGCCTCCCCAGGCTTCCCCAGCAGAGGAACAAAGAGACCCATGGACCGATGGTTAAAATGGCCCATTTAATGCAGAGATGTTAGCATACTTACAGAACATCTGAGAGCATTCAGGGTATAGGACTGCACATTGGTGTGATTGATCATTTACAGAAGTAAAGCCATCGGAGAGAAACAATTCTCTTGGAAGGATTAACTCAAGGAGACACTCTGTCCCCAAAGGGACAAGAGATTCTCCCAGGGCCACAAGCATTATATTGCTTTTCTTTTTCCCTTGCTACTAATACTGTAGCACTGTCCCATTGTTCATCGATTTGCTCCAGCAGGCACCAGTAACATCTCCATTGTGAGACTTGTTACTGTTTTTGGCATATCAAATATGCCACAGGGAGCTTGCTAGGCTCTGCCGTGCGGGTGGAATACTCTCGGTAGCTTGCCAGGCTCTCTGAGAGGGATGGAGAAATTGAACCCGGTAGACCACATGCAAGGCAAACGCCCTAGATGCTGTGTTATCGCTACTAGTACATATTAAATAATTAAGTTTACTTCTTAATAATTCTTGTAGTCACTTGGATAAACACAAAAGAGATATGGATTCCAAACTTAATTCTCTGGGCTCTGAGGACAAGAAGGGCTTTTACTGTAAATGCCAGATTAACTTCCCTTCAGGCCTGTTCAGTTTGTCCTTCCCAATGGGATCCTCTCTCTTAAGTCATATAGCTTGCATCAAGATTGTGCTTTTAAGCTTTCTATGCTGTCCAATTTCGATTCTATGGTAGTTTTCTGCTTGTCCTGGGTCCATCCAAGACCCATACCTGGACCATCTTTTTGGTGTGGGTTAGGATATAAGCCTGAGTCAAGTAATTATGATGGATGGGATGCCCAGAAGTAGATACATTTCAGAGTCAATCAACTCCCAAATATTAATGGTCCTTCTGTGTTTAAGCAAAGAACATTGCTCTGTAATAAAATATGAAAAGGTTATAGGGAAATAGGAAAGCAAGTAATTCACTACAAATACAAAGTTCAGAGTCACCAGAAGGTTTGACTTCTAAGTAACCAAACATGGCTGGGGGAATTCTAACAGTGAGAGCTAAAGCACAAAGGAAAGGTTAAAGATAAACTTGGGGATTAGGGTGCTCCTAAGAGCACTACAAGCTTCTCTGGGAAAAGAAAAAAGGAGACAATTCACTGATGAAGCCTAATACAATTAGGGTTAATATTTAACAAGATGCATTTTATATTCTTGTATTATTGTAGCAAAATTTTTTACAAGTTTTTGTTGGGTTACACTAATTTTACTGTCAAACGCAATTTATAAGTCCTTCTTTTTTTTCAAGTTGTACTGTGCATTTCTCATTAAAGTTGTGTTTTAAAAAGTCAGAAAACGTGACATTAACTCCTGCTCAATTCCACTCTTTATTTCAGTTTATTCTTTTCCCTCAACCACATTAAATCAAAGATTTAAAAATATATATAGTGTGGTAATTTAATATTGTAATATTTTTAAGTATCATAAAAATATAGCATGTAATGATAATTTTTAATTTAAAAAAAGAAAGCTAGTTTATAGAGAATTGCCATTGTCGCTCATGGAAGATAAGTGAGATTCCCAGACTGAATTTGAGGAACAAAATAAATAGAAACGAAAACGTTATGTTATTGATAAACTGGCCTCTAATTTTCAGAATGTGGTCACACAGAGAATTCCAATTAACCCTAAATGCTATCTAAGTGTCACACACTACTGAAAATAATACAGATCTAACTTTCTCATTTGGAAAGTGACATGGAAAGGTAAGATACAAAACCAGAAGGCAAACACATTCCACATTCAGATGAACTGGGTAAAAAAATAAAGGAAAATAATTCATAAAAATTAATTTACCTGTGGGGAGTTTTGCCATTTAGTTCTGTTAAAAGCAAAAAATGTACCATATTCTCTCTTGAATATGTTTCTCATTATTTCCTCAGCATTTTTATACTCTTGAGAAGCCTTTATTCTTTCTTGAGTACTTGCTCTTTTTTACCTCCTCAGATCTAAGTAAACTTCTTTAAATAAAAACTATTTTGCTTCCTCCCCATAAGCCAAAGAATGTAGTCATTCGGGAATCCTTAGAGTTAAATGTGCTAAATACTGGATGTAAAAAGAGAACTATAGTCTGACAAGTTTGAGAAAATGGTAATAAATTATTTCTATATTGGGGACTTCTTAGAATCCTTTATCAACAGAATTTGTGTAACTCTGCTTTTTAGTGAAAAAATAATATTCTGTTGCATGTCTCAAGTACATAAGTATTCTAGATGATAAAATTATTTTTAACGGTAAAATGAGTATTTTGTTGTTACAATAGTTCTGTTTCTAGTTCTTCAAGATTTTATTCAGTATGAGTTTATTAACAGATTTTATAAGTAATACAATGTTTTAAAACTTAGTTAATTTATAGACTGTTTTGGGGTATTATTTTCTAGTTCACACTTTTCTTATGATTTTAAAAGTACAAACTCTTCGGACCCTCTGTGCCTAAAGACTTTGATTCCAGAGATCTAACACATTCGGGCATCCAGTGCAGCATCTAATAGCAATGCACTGGGACTTCGAACTGGGCTACAACTCTGTGCTGCCAGGGGGCGGATTTTTTCCTCCCCACCCTGTCTTCCTGCATGGAAAACGGCGGGTTGGCAGCACCCACGTGGCAGGCGCCATATTCTAAGACTCCAAACCCAGAGGTATTCGGTTTTTACTCTTGGGGCTCCCAGGAACTCATGGGAAGGGGGCATAACCGGCACGCCCTCAGCCCAGATAAATCCGGAGCCGCTGAGCGTGAAGCAGACCCTCTGCGCCTAAAGACTTTGATTCCAGAGACTTCTTACAGCAATGCACTGGGACTGTGAGCTGGGCTATGCAATTTCAGGCAGAATTTTCCCTGGACTTTATACAGAAATCCAATACCGCGTGGACGCCGCGTCCACGCAACTTAACATTTATAATTGTCAGCAATGTGAAACAGTTCCTTTTGAACAGGTCTGACTTGGGGGGAAAACTCCAAATAATAACAGTAAGTTTTTCTTGAAATATTGAAGGTTATTAATGTAGCAGCCACCTCTCTGGACTGTGAACTAAGCAAAAGCCCCACGCTGGCCGACTCGGAGTGGCGTACACCATACTATGAGGCGAGGGAAGGGGGAAGAGGGGGAAAAAAAAAGGGAAAAGGAAAAAGGAAAAAAAAGAGAGAGTTATGTACTTGTAGCAGTGGGGCTACATATCTCTTCATTTCCAGCAATGGAAAACTAATTATCAAATGCTTCCTTGGTAGTAGGTCTGTCTCTCTTGGGTGGAAACTCCAACAACTATAGTGAGTTTTGTGTTGAATTATGGAATGTAATCAAGGTAAAGAGAAAATGAAGTGAAATTCATTAGTTATACAGTAGGGGGTAGGGGGTTGGGGCGGGGGTATACTGGGGTTTTTGGTGGTGGAATATGGGCACTGGTGAAGGGATGGGTGTTTGAATATTGTATAACTGAGACATAAACCTGAGAACTTTGTAACTTTCCACATGGTGATTTAATAAAAAGTTTAAAAAAAGTACAAACACTTAAAGGTATAATCTATCAGGTTATTTTGCATCTACTTCAACTAAAATATTTGTTCTTGGTATCAATAGGTCTTAGTTTTTAGCTTATTAGTTTTACTTTAAATTATTATTACAAGGTTCTAGAATAAATGTCATATGCCCTTTAAATTTGTCTTTAAATAATACTATTGTGATACAAAATAAATATGTAAGGGATGGAGAGAAAGCATGGGGGCTGAGGTGCTTGCTTGGGACATGGCTGGCTCTGGTTCAATCCCACTACATATGGTCCCTTGAGCACTGTCAGGAATTATCCATGAGCACAATATCAGGAGTCAACCCTGAGAACAGAGCCAGATCCGTGAACATCACTAGGTATGCCCTACCAATTTACATGTAAAATTTAAGATTAAATGTATACTTGGCAAAACAAATATAGGGATTGTTTCTTTTTTATATAATAAAAACTTGCTCAATTAATAATATAATATTTTCAATTTGTGTCAACTCAACTTATCTTTGAAAAGATATTCAGGTAATCCATGCTTTTCACAAGTTTGCAATATACCATTTAACTTTAATAATAATATGAGTAGTAGTGATTTATTACTTTTAGTGCCTGTCTGCTAACCCAAATAAATTTTCAATTTTATGACCAAAGACAAAAAATAAGAAGAATGGTGTTTGTATCCAAGCAGCCACAGTAAGGGCAATATCAACCTTGTTCCCCTGAATGACTATTACCACATTCTTGCTTTTTACTACATGCTAGTGGGACTTTAGGTTTTATGAATGGTTTTATATAACTTGGTAGATTATTTAGGGGCCTGAGAATGCTAATAGAATTATACATTAATGGCAATTGCTTTTTTGCTTTACGCAATATCCATTGCAACTGACTTCATAATTATGCTTTACTTTCAGATGGGGAAAATCTATACTTAAATTGGAATCTCTGGGTAGGAATATGAGCAAAATTACTTTATGGAAGAACAGAGAAGACACTTCATGCCAAATAGAAAAATCTAGTAAATGGGAAAAGGGCCAGAATTAAGAAAATTCTACTTTTAGATAATATGCATTTGATAGGAAAAGATTGTGGTAGACAGAATGTGATTGTTAGGTTTGAAAACAGCAGTATTGTCTACTACATTCGCTATAAATATCAGCAGCTGGTATGAAGATATAGAATACAAGTTACACATTAGGCTATTCATTCATATTTATACATTCAGGAAGTAAGGGGGAAATTGCTTCAATATGACAAATGTCTTTAGATATTAGAAAAATGAATTTGACAGAAAAATCCTGTTTAATCTCTGTGCTGCTGAATATCTGATATATTTTGCCTGGAAAGAGTAGGTGATATGGGAAACTAAAAGATATTTATATTTTGGAGAAGAAACCATGGAGATAAAAATGAAAGGCAATCATTTATAACTTCCACTCATTTCCATATAGTGATGCAATTAATAGAGAGAAAATCATCCTCGGGGTATTCTGGAATAATTAGGGGAAATTTCAAATTTTCACCAGTTTTTTTATGTTTCTTTGTAAAAATGACAAGTTTTGCTTGAATTCTGTACTTAAAAAAATTTATACTCAGAAATGTATTATTCTCAAAAACAGGTCTCAAATTTTATCAAAATTTTGCACCCTTAAGTTTGTTTTTCACTGTACATGGATTGTTATACATGATAATCAGATGAGAGTAACTGAACTGTTTTCACTTCTAGCTAAATGTTAAGCTCTCCTGGAGAGTTTTTTTTTTCTTTTTGAGTCACACCTGGCGATGCACAGGGGTCACTCCTGTCTCTGCACTCAGGAATTACTCCTGGCGGTGCTCAGGGGACCATATGGGATGCTGGGAACCGAACTCAGGTCGGCCGCGTGCAAGGCAAATGCCCTATCTGCTGTGCTATCGCTCCAGCCCCTCTCCTGGAGAGATTTTAAAATATGTTGGACCCCATCTTCAGGGATTCTGATTTCTGGCTTTTTTTAAAAAATGCTTTGGCACTGGAAAGTTTATTAAGCTCTGTAGTTGACTTCATTTTTAAAGCGTACATATGCTATCGGGGCCCATGTGCTGTTTGTGCCCATGTGGATGAGCACATCTGGCACCTGAGCACACGTGGCAACCACATCTCCCCTCTTGAGATGTGTACTTTCCTCTCTAATGCTGCGGTGTGTGTAGGGGCACTCTCTCTGCCCTTGGAGAAGCCCACGTCCTCTTTGAGCATGTTATTCTCTCACTTTCCCTCCCTCCTCACCTTCCAAAACCTCCAAATAAAATCTGCTCTACTTCAAAAAAGAAAAGAAAGTCATTGAGCTGCATGTTATCTAAACATCCAAAATATTAAGCAGAGGAGTAGCAGTGGGGTAGAGAATCGAGCTTGTCCTGCTAAATGATTTAATTAATCCCTGTTTATTGGACTAAATACAGGAGAAATAAATTTCATATAGAGAATAGAATAATAGGGAGCAATAAAAGAAGAAAGAAACTTTCTCTTTAGAACTACCAATCTCTCATCTCCCTCTGAGTGGCTTGAGTTGCACAACCACCTCACCCCATTTGGGCTGAGTGGCCTATGATTTAGAGAACAGTGGTTGCAATGGGTGCATCCATGAAATTAATGGGATTCTTGAGTCTTTTTCATGCACTTTGATTTTTGTTCCAGAACTTTTAATTTTATGCTTTTAAAAATATTATGTTGCATTTATTGTTCCCTCAAAGACTAATATTTTATTTTGTGTGTGTACAGTACAGTTAATAATGGTCTCTGATGGACTTAATTCCACCAATATTCCCATCACCAGTATATGCATCTCCCTTATCCAAGGACTCTAATCTTCACTCATCCTTCCCCATCTCAGTGATGTGGATCAGTCTCCTATTACACTTCCTCTAGATCTATTTTTCTACCTTGCTGTGTATCTCTTTTAATTTCACATGCTGGGGTGTGTGAATCTTTTAAGAAGGGCACTTATCAAAAAAATTGGACATAGCCAGTGTTGGCGAGGTTGTAGTAAGAAAGGAGCCTTCATTCACTGTTGGTGGGAATGTTGCCTGGTTCATCCATTATGCAAAGCAATAGGGATATTTCTGGAAAAATAAATGAATAGAACTCTCATATGATTCAGTGATACAACTTCTTGGCATCTATGCCCCAAACACAGAAATATTAGTTTGAAAGGATATACGCACACCAATGTTCTTTGCTTCACTTAAAACAATATGGAAACAACACAAATTCTCAACAATACATGAATGGATCAATAACTGTGGTATATATTCACAATGGAATACTATGAAGCTCTCAAAAAGAATATCATGTAATTTATGGAGCTAGAGAGCAGCATGCTGAGTGACATCATTCAGAAGGAAAAGGAGAGATACAGAATGACCTCTTTGACAGGTGGGCTTAACATTATGCTTCTGAGTATGTTTTAAGAATTCAAATCACAAATTTTTTGAATACTAGTAGATTTTGAGAATCAGAACTGTACCTTCAGTTAGTGATTTAATATCTATTGATATTTTGTTTGCTTTCATTAGTATTCACTTGATAATCAGTTAACATGAGGGCATAGTAGATTAGAAAAGAGATTTCTAAAGCAGAGTATTGACTAATCCAGAGTTCTAGAACAATAAATTATAAGGTAGGCACTTAGGAATATTTTATTTTAAGTCTCACAGGTTTTAACTTTGGCAGGGGTGGAAAAAAATATAAGGAAATAGTTTCTTATATTTTCATGAATCAGAAATGATCAAATAAGAATACGTGTACTCAAATATTACTCATGTGCACATTGGAGTTATCTGTCCATAAATAGTCAGAAAACAAATGATGAAATAAGGAAAATACAAAGAGCAAAGGACCAACCACAAAGTGAGGGAAAACCATGATTAGACAGTTTAAATTAAAGAGTATACAGTGGCTTTTAAGCATGTGAAAATATGTAAAAATTTACTTCTATTGAGATCATTGTAAATTAAAAATGCACTGAAATAACACTTGTTTAAAATGTGGACAGACTTAATGTCCTGACCCTGCACCAGGCTGTCTTCACTGGAGCACCTTGGAGGGGGGCAGGTTGAGTTTCCCTCCCTGCCCCAAGCTGAACCCCAGCAGCTGAAAAGCCCCAGAACCCAACCACCACCATTCTCAAGGCCACTGTCCACACACTCAGACGAGTTTCACCCAAGAGAAAAACCCAGATATGTGGGACCTGTGACTGAGATCTCTAAGCCCACTCAGATCAGGACTGGGCCTCCACCCACCAGCTCTCCAGTTTTCCAGTAGCTTGTGGTAGTCACACCCACAAACTTCCCCCAGCGCCATGTAATCTTATCGACGGCCAAGATCCAGACTATAAACTAAAGCTCCCAGAAGAGAGTGACACAGAATATTTCCCATTCTGTGGGCTGCCTTTGTATCTTGGTCACTTCTTCTGTGGTGCAGAAGCTTCTCAGTTTAATGTAGTCACATTTGTTTATCCTTGCTTTACTTGCTTGGACAATGGTGTTTCATCCTTGAGGATGCCTTTAGCTTCAATGCAACGGACAGTTCTGTCCACAATTTCCTCCATGTACCATATGGATTCAGGTCTGATATTGAGGTCTTTAATCCATTTTGATCTGACTTTCCTGTCTGATGTTAGAAATAGGTCTAACTTCAGAAATAGAATGATTGCACTCATTTGTGGAATATATAAAAAACATAATATGGGACTAATACCCAAGTACTGTGAAAAACAGGGTCAGGAGGATTGTACCATGATTGGAAGCCTGCCTCAAGTTCTGGGAATAAGGCAATTGGGACAGAGAAGGGACCACCATGACAAAGAAAGTTGGAAATAATCACTCTGTATAAGAAGGGTGTGCTGAAAATAGGTAAAAGAACAAGAATGATAACTTCTTGTATCTGTATTGCAAACCCCAAAAGGAGAGAGAAAGAGAGACAGGGACAGAGAGAGAGAAAGAGAGACAGAGAGACAGAGAGAAAGTACCTGCCATAGGGACAGGCTGGGAGTGAGGGAGGTGCTGACGGGAGGGAAACTGGGGACATTGGTAGTGGGAAACGTGCACTGGTGGAGGGATGGGTGTTGGAATATTGTATGACTGAAACCCGTCCATGAACAGCTTTGTAATTGTGTATCTCATGGTGATTCAATTTTAAAAAGTACTTAAAGCAAAACAAAAAATAAAAAAGAGGGGGCTGGAGAGATAGCACAGCGGGTAGGGCGTTTGCCTTGCACGCGGCCGACCCGGGTTCAAATCCCAGCATCCCATATGATCCCCTGAGCACGGCCAGGGGTAATTCTTGAGTGCAGAGCCAGGAGTAACCCCTGTGCATCGCCAGGTGTGACCCAAAAAGCAAAATAAATAAATAAATAAATAAATAAAAAAGGACCACAAGCTGGTATTATCATTTCAATATCATTTCCTGGGTGGGGTTTTAACTGATTCTTAACTATACTAAAGTATGGGACCACTTTCCTAAATTATTCATGTTTTCTTTAATCATTAGATCTGATTTTAAATTTAGGCTACATTTGTTGTCTGTGTTGAGTTTGCTACAACAATTAAACTTTTGTCTGTTTCATTGAGGAGATATTATTAATAATCAAATATGATCTATTTCCTGCCTTGACATGAGAATAAATTTGGTAAACATTATAGGAGAGTCGATTTTACTATTTTTTGTGGAAACTAACACAAAGAATAAAAACAAGGAATTTAATCAATTATCTGACCATCTGAACAAGCTTATGTGCTTTTCACTAAGCAATTTATCTCACTGATAGTTGAAATAGTGAAATAAATGACTGGGCCATGCATTGCTTTACTGCAATTTCTTATACAAACAGCCAGACCAGAGCACCAGCAAGACCATAGATAATTAAATGCACTGTAAAGGAGTTCCTCAGATTCCAGAATGATTTCACCATATCATGTAGAGAATGAGGAGTGTGTGTGAAATGATTAAATGTCCCTTACTTACTTTTAACTCTCAGCTCTTGTCCAGCATAGTCATTCCCAGCTATTATTGTCATAGCAGTCTCTTCCTTTCAGTATCAATATTGCAAACCACAGTGCCCAAAAGGAGAGAGGGAAAGAAGAAAAGCGCCTTCCACAGAGGCAGGCAGTGGGTGGGGGGTGGGGGATAATGGGAGGAAACCTGGGGACACTGGTGCTGGGAAACGTACACTGGTGGAGGGATGGGTGTTTGAATATTGAATGACTGAAATCCAATCATAAACGCTTTGTTAAAAAAATAAGCGTAAAAAATTTTAAAAAGAAATGATTAAGTGTGTGAATAAAATGATGGTCTTATACAACTGCAGAAATAACTATTCAAGCATCCATTTGTAGTATAGCAGCAATTGAATGGCAAATATTTGACAAATCAGCAATTAAAATATGTCTGAAAACCATAATGAGCTAGATGGTAGAGATTGCAACATCACTGAAATACCTTTGAGAAATACTGCAACATGTGTCAAGCACTTGGAAGGCACATGAGCAAGACATATATGCTTACTTAGGGAAAGGCCAGGACTGTAATATGTTATGTCTCAGAAGACCTCACGTGGTGGCTACTGATCATTTCTGAATTTTAATTTTTTTTCTAGATTTAAAACTTGCAAACATGATTAATCATTTAGTACTCATGCCTATTATTTGGGGTAGACTCAGGCAACTTCAAAACCAAAAGATTAAACTTTTAAATCTAATTTGTTCATGTAAGTGAAGAAATTAATTATCTAGTCATTAAAATTTAGGCTTATAGTCAATATTGTTTTCTCATAAGAATGATATGAAAAGCTAAATCATAATAGTAAAGATGACAATAAATTAGAATCAGAATAAAGGAAACTAACTGGATAAATGGAATATTCAGCAGAATCAGGGGGAGGTAGTCTAATGCATTTCACCTTCCAGTAGAGAAGGCCTTGGAATGGTACCAGAGTTCTCAGATCCCTGGCTATGACGACTCTTTCATCACTAGTCAGATGGACACTGTCCATGTTGGATTCACTGCCTCTCTGACTCATTTTTTTAGCACTGAGGCCAAATTTTAAAGGCAGAAATATTTCAGAGGAACTCTTTAAAGAATTTAATGGTAACATTTCTAGGGATATCAAAAGGGGAACAGTTTAATTTCAAAGAGCAAACAAGAAAGGAAGGGGAATAAGTATTTGCCTGTTGTCTAACTTTCCAGAATTAATAAAAAAAATTGTATTAGATGTGCAACTGACCATCTACAGTGTGAGTCACTGTGTGTAAAGAGCTCTAGATATAGGTTATTAAAAATAAACATTAGCCTTAACTCCCACAGCCAAAATAGGAGACAGATCATTTCAACAAAGACCTTAACAGAGGTTAAGTACAGAGAGAAATTGAAATAGCAATAGTCTGCTGTAAGAAGGATATCCGTACTGCTTTTATCCACTAAGTACAAAATTCTCACTTTCCCTACTGGAAATCCAACTCTTATGCAATTGGATGCATTTATCTTGGGCTAATTTTCAAATTTAACAATCTAGGCTGGAGAAAAGGCTCTCATACAGGACAAGCCCATTAGTTGCATGCATAATAAGAATCTTAATGATGAAGAAGGTCTACAGTCCCATATTCTATTCCTTACCCACTGTGTTTCTTTGTGAGAATATCTACATTTCAGCAGAGATACATCTTCATAGGAGATGATACACCAGATAATTTAGCTGATTCACTAAACTTCTCTTTAGAAATTTAAAGAAATTAATTAGAATCTGTTCTCCTAGGAAGTGAACAAAAAAGTCGAATTTTACTAAAAAAAGAAAAATAGCACCTAGGAATAGGTGCTATTTTTCTGGAGAAAAGTCCAAGCTAGCTAATCTCAGTGTTCACTAATTCATTTTTCAGACAGATGAGAATGAGTTGCTTCCTTCACTTTTTCCCCACGTTGTGGGAATTTTTCTAAGGAGACACAACCATGATCTGCTGCCTCGGAATACTGCCCAGTGAACTGACATCATGGGAATTTACTGAGCTTGTTTTGTGCTGGTCATCTAATTCTCGGTCATCTAAAGAGTTCTGGGAAGGAAACGTTCTATATTTCTTTGATAATGAACCAAAAATCACCAACCCAAGAAATCGAGAGTGTATTTCATTAACACAGCTTTCCCAGAAAATAGCCTGATGCCAGGCAACCACTACTATTGCTTTTATAGTCTAAGCTGGCTCATATAACTGCTGTGAAGTACAGTCCCAAGTGTGTTATTATCTAAAGCACAAAGCCCTTAACTCACAGTTTCAAGCAGTTTTCAATTCTTTTTGAAGAAAAAAGTTGCAGTTGCTATATCCTTTGTATATCACCTCTAAAGCCCTAACTGAGAAAGTAGAATTGCTAATCCTAAAAAAAAAGTCAAATACTTAATTGAGATAAAATTAAAATTGTGACTTACTCTGAGAGAAATAATTAATCATGAATCTGGAATATATTATTAGTATTTTAAATTATGATCACAACTAAACTATTTTAGTTGCATATTGTGAGTTTAATTAGAACAACTCAAAATTGACTCATAGCTAAAGTTAATATTTATTTGTGCATACCTGTTAATAATGTTTTGTATATGTTAACTTAGTTTTGAAAGTAAAGACATTGAAGAACAGACTGTTAAGGTGAGTAGATCATATAGGAAGCACAAAATTTGGTTCAAACTCAGAGTAGTTATGAATTCTGTACTCTTAAATTATTATATAAAATGCCATCAAAATTTATTATTAACAGGTTATAATATATAAATGAAGTAGTGATCAATGAGTTAAGAAGCATAATTTTAAAATACACTGATGAAGCAAAGTTTTTTTCTTGCATGTTTTCTTTCAATTTGGCTTTTAAATATTAAATTTTAAAAAATTAGTCAATCAACATACTTACAAATAGTTTCAAGTCTTTTATAATGAATTTTGATTTTTTTCCTTGAACCATTTGATTTGGCTACTGTCTCTAGTTTATTCTCTACTTTCTTTACCTTCATCATCAAAGTGAATAAGATAATTGTACACCTGGATATTTGCTACTCTATTCCCTAGGCACCATTCAAATTCTGCTATTAATACAAATAAAGCCCTTCATGGCAAAAGGACCCAGTTTAGTAACATGCATTGATTTACTCATTGTATCTTTTCTTTCAAGAGGATTTTTTTTAAATTGCACAATTCACAAGTGAAATTGGTTTCTATTTATATTTATTCTACTCGACTGGTCTTTGTATTAAAAAATAAATTTACATAGGTAGGATTACTGGTCCTTTTTCTAGTTTTTACAATTAAAAAATTTAGTAGTAGGATTTTTGTTCCATAAATGTGAGTAAATGCTATTTGTTAAAACATCTCAGCTTGGGGCTAGAGAGATAGTTCATGTACTAAGTATATGCTTTGCTTGCAAAAGGCCTAGGGTTTATCCCTCACAACACACGATCCCATGAACTCAGAAGGATTGCATCCTCCTCCCTGTCCCCAAAGCAACTACAAGTGTGACCCAAACTCTCTCCAAATATTACAGTAACTGTCACTGTAATCCCATTGCTCATCAATTTGCTCGAGCGGGCACCAAGAACGTCTCCATTGTGAGACTTGTTACTGTTTTTGGCATATCAAATAGTCCACGGGTAGCTTGCCAGGCTCTGCCGTGCAGGCGAGATACTCTCGGTAGTTTGCCGGGCTCTCTGAGAGGGGAGGAAGAATCGAACCCAGATCTGCCTCGTGCGAGATGAGCGCCATACCCGCTCTGTTGTGCAAATGGGTAGCACATTGGACTTCTCTCTCCAAAAATGATTTTAAAAAATCCCAGCTTTCGTTGTTTGTGGTCAGAGACTGACTGCTACTATGTACTATATTTTTATTTTGCTAATCTAGTTTTTCTCCCACCTCTTTCTCCATGATTAAATTTTGTATTTTATTGCTTCCTTACATGCTATTGCTTTGTAAAACATTACTTAATAAAATTCTTAGTTAAATCATTTATTATTTTTAATTCATTTATTTTGAGCTTGGATTTTAATTAATTTATTTTGGGAATCCCTTAGAGATGCTCAGGGGCTACTCAGACGTCACGCTCAGAGATTATTTCTTATTTTCAATATAAATGCATCTTGGTTCTAAACCAGTTCAAAAGTATAGCTTTTCAGTTCTCAGATGTTTTAACGTGACTGGTTTGATTGTCATATTAGTTCAATATATTTTATAATTCTCATGTTACTAGGTCTTTTGATGACCTAGTGTGCCTTTTTAAACACTGTATATTTGCTTTAATTTAAATGTTTAGCCTTTGTGTTTGCTTTTGGTCAAATTAAATGACCTAAATAATAGTGATTATTTAAAAATTAAATATTCTTGAGAATCTTTTAAAATTAATTTTTAATTGAATCACAGTGAGATACACAGTTACAAATTTGTTCATGCTTGGCTTTCAGTTATATAATGTTCCAACACCTGTTCTTTCACCAGTGTACATTTCCCAACAGATGTTGGAGAAATTTTGCTCTAACATGTGGCAGAAGTTTTTGTGCCATGTGTTTTATGTTGATGAACGTGTATATTTATTTCCTTTGAAGGTTAACATGTGTATTCTATTGACATGAATCACTCATGAATAATTATTTTTGTTCAAATATATATAATGCTGAGGATAAGGAGATAGTTCACAGAACTGGAACACATGCTTCGCACGTAGGAACCCTGAGTTTGATCCTTGGTACCACATAGTTCCCAAGCACTACTGGGTCTAGCACTCAAGCACTGCTTAGTCTGCCCCAACAAAACCAAAATATTTATAATTTTTACTATTTTTGTTGTCTAATAAACTCTAAAAACTTCCCATGGATATAACTGGAGAGACAGAATGGAGGATAGGATTTTTTCTTGCCCACAACCAACCTGACTTCAATCTCAGGCACCCCAGATGGTCCCCCACGCCCTACCAGGAATGATCCCTGAACACAGGCCCGTGAGTAAGCCTGAGCACCACAGGGTGTGGCCCCAACCTCCACTCTCCCAGTTTTTTTTAACTTCCCATGTAAGAGAAGTTTTGGATCTTCTTGATAATTTCTTACTTTTTACTCATATCCTTTAATTGATCTTTCTCCCTGATTCTTCCCGGCCACCATCTGGTAACTTGTTTGGTATTCTAATACCAAGGGTTTTCATGCCCAGTGCTGTCTATTCTTTTGTTTTGCCTCTGCATTGCACAAATGAGTGAGATCATCCAGTTTGAGTTGATATTTTTGGAGCCTGCATTTGCTTATGGAATTATTCCAGTCTCACAACTAGTCTGTATGCAGCACCAGTTTTCTTTCCTCTAAACTAAAGCATGCAAGTGGCAAGTGTATCTTTCATAAACTATCATTAATGGAAGGCAGTCTGGTGGAACCTAGGAGCTCATTTTCTCTTTCCTTATAATAGCTTAGAGAAAAAAAAAAAGCCAGATCAGCAGGTCTGAGTCAGCCCAGCTGATAAACTGACAGATAGCAGCTATGAACTTTTAGGCTTTCTTTTTCTAATTAGACTTTTCCTTGAGTCTGAGAACTTTTATTGCAAGCCATTGGTCTAGATATGTCCTGATCCATGAATATATAGAACATTACTGGAGTGGGATCCTAATTTTGTTTTTCATAAGGTTCACTCAATCATGCCTGACCTGAGTACAGCTCTCTGCATGGGACATCAGTGCTGGGTGGAGCATGTTTGCTCTTTCCAGTTTGCTGTGTATTACCAACAAGAATTCCTATTTATGTAAATTTGCTACTTGTAGACTATATTGTGTGATCAGAATCAAAATTTCACTCTATTCTAATATCCATTTCGGAGACCACCGATTTTCTGGTGACTCACATTCAGGACTCTTTTCCATAGTGCAAACATAACAGTACCATCATTTAATTTTTTTAAAGATTTTTTGGGTCACACTAGTGGTGACTCCTGACTCAGTGGCCAGGAATCACTTCTGGTGAATTCAAAGTACCATATGGTATGTCAGGGATTGAACCCAGGTCGGTCATGTGCAAGACAAGTACCCTACCCTTATTGTGATTGATGTACTATTATTACAAAGAATGCCAATCATTCCCCTGGTGATTTTTCTCCTACAAATGATTCTGCTTTCAGTTATCACTGAATTCTGGAAGGCAAGCACAGATATATTGAACAAATTGAGATGGGTCAAGGAATCCAGAAATAGGGTCAGAGAGAGAGAGAGTTTAAGGATTAATCCTTGCAGATGACAGACCCCAATTTGACCTCTGATACCACATGCCACCCCTTCCCTGAGTACCACTGCATGTGTGAACCCAAAAGACAAACAATAAACAGAAATGACAACCACAAAAGAAACCAGGAAGATATCAGCCATCAGAGACCAAATATAAGAACCCTGTTTCCTATTTATCACAGCATCCTTTCTCTGTGCTATAGTACCCATTAGTATGGTGGATGGTCAACAAATTAGCAGGACATCAGGAGAGCCACATCCAGCAGTCCCTTTAATAGGACTAAAATATTTTTTTCTATGTTTGTCTATTGTATCAATTATCAGTTTATTTAGCCTCAAATCTTCCGCTCTTATCCCTGCTTTCTGATACTGAAACTGAATCTTGCAAATATTTCTTTGCTAGCCAGTATCATAAATTAATAATAGAATGGATATTATACAGAGAAGGAAATTAGGGGGAAAGATATTGTAGGACAAAGAGGGCTGAATGGTATGTATGTTCTTTCTTGATGATCAAAAGTACAACTACACGTGACACTCACCCTTCTGTTAAATTTTTACAGATACTTCAGAGAGTAGTTTCTTTGCAAATGTCCCCATCATCCCTGTAAGTGACTTCCCAGCAAGTTTCAGTTTGTTGGCACCCAGCTGATTTTTCCTGTGGGTCTTATTAATAACCCAGCACCCAGGATATTAGGTCTATCATAGTGCACCTCAGCAAATTTCTTTACTCTAGTTGGCCGCACCTCTGCCTTCTCTAATCAGGTCTGGATCTCTGCTCTAAGTAGAGTCCTTTACTTTGGCCTATTCTAGAGTGGTAGCTAATCCCTACACCTGCCAATATTGTAATATTTAGATTTTGTCTTATACCTATAAAAAGTTAATATTCTGTTATTAGTTCATAATTCTTTATTTAAAATTTCCTTATCCCAAAAATGGTTAGTTTCTATTGCCTGACTTGACGTTAATGCATATAGTATGATGCATATAGCAATGGCAAGATAGTTTCCTATTAAAGAAGGTCATTTATACCCCCAATATATCTTCTTGTGGCACTTGTTTCCTGCAATATATATCCTCTGAAGTATCACTGAGGTCAACACCTCAAATGATAGAGATCTGTTATTAAATATGAATTCCAATCTTTGCTTATGAAAAGAAAAGTGCCATTGCTCTATATAACCTGACTGGTGCTTCAACAATTTCAAAGGTGAGGCAGTGCAACCAATCAATAAACAGTTGAACGCTCACTCTCAAAAACTTGGATGAAGAAAATGGAGAGGAATAATATTTCTAATATGTCATCCTCTCCATTCATAAACTACTTCAGCAGAGAGAAAGGGGGTATGTAATTGTGGAAACACAGCAGCATTATTATTTAGGGAAAGAGAAAACAGTCATCCTACTGCAAATATTGCTGAAAGGATTGAATATATTTACTTTATAACATCCATTTTGTGCATGTAATTTATAAAATGCTTATACGAGGCCATTGTAGTACCAAAATAATAAAAAAATGGACCTTGCTATGTCCTCCGAATCATCTGAAATAATGATTAGGTCATGCTAATGAGAAAATCTCAGAACAGTACCAAAGCAATCAATAGTAAAATGTGCACTAAATTACTTTATTAATACTCTAACGGAATTTGTTTCTCATGCAGACAAAACTCAGAAGGATCACATTTGTGTTACATTTTCCTGATGGCTTTTAAATTAAACTTGATAGTATGTCACAGCTGTCAGCATCCCCACCATTATCATTATCAGCAAACATTTAGTGCACCCCCGCTGTCTACACAGTACTGTGGGATTCATTAAGGGGAAAGAGCAATAATTTCCTGCCCTTGAGACAGTAGAGAAGCAATTATTTACTCTGAGTACTCTAGTTCATTTGCCAGTGACGTAACAGGGGGTCTTGTAAATCGCTGCCCTTTGCGTTTAAAAAAAATACAATTGCATAACCATTCCAACATTAATGACATTTTTGGATTTAGTCTTCTGTACTTCAAAGTATAAAATAATGCATTGATATGTGGCTCAAAAGTTAAACAGCCATTTATGGGCAGAGAGACAGCTCATTAGGAAGGAGTCCATGGTTTACATGTCAGAGACCTGGATTTGAGCCCCAACTCCACATAGTCTCCTGCATAGTCCACTGACGACAGTGTGAGTGAGAGCACAAATCTGTGGGTAGCCTTTGAGCACTGCCAAATGTGGCCCTGAGTCAAATTTAAAAAGAAACAATAGTTAGTTGAAAAGTTAAGATACTTTTGAATACTATGGATGAAACTTGGATTTGTGCTTGTTAATTTACATACTTATTATATGCCAACCAGTTTTGTTCTTTAAAACTGCTTGGCATATAATAAATTTACATTAATATATACACATCTTAAATAAAGAAATGGAAGGATCTAAAGAGAATACACCATGGCCAGAATTCAGGATATAGTGTCTAGGCAGTTTTAACCCTCGCTATACATTAGAGTTACCAGTTAACTTTTTTTTTAAATGTCAATGAATATGTCTCAGGGTCCCCAGTTTTAGTTTTCTAATGTTTGAGGTAAAAACCACTTGACTCCCAGAAAGAAAGTTGAGATCATAGACAGAACCTGGAACTCTTTCAATGTCTTCTTAAAAGATTATGTAAATGTGTGAGTATGACTGATTTTCAGGATGGCCACCAGGGACTTGAATGAATGACTTTAAACTTTGCAAAGTGAAGTTAAACCTTGAATAATGTTTATTATTCTGACTCCAGTCCCTGCAGATGCCACAGTATCGTATGTACCATCCCTTAAAAATACATCCTCTAGATTGAAGCATGAAGTATGAACAACCTACCATCTAGGGTTGAAGCGTCTCTCCAGGGGTTTTAGGGTGAAATCTGTTCCTTGCTATTTCAGGTTCTGGTGGGTGATGATGTGTTTAGTTTTGTAGCCTCTTCAGCTGAAACCTTTGCCTCTATCATGTGTGAGTGAATGTATGTAAGTGTGTGCATATGTATGTGCATGTAAGAGGGAGAGAGAGATCACCCTCACCTCTCCCCTAGCTCACTTCTTCCTCCCTGCTCCTTTCAGTCCTGAGGCAACAGTAAATAGCAATGAAATGTGTACTGAATGTAGGTTTCAAACACACAATCTTGGGATTTAGAGACTCATTCTCTACCAACCGAGCTAGCTAGGCAAGCGATGACAGAGATGTGTTCCTGCTGATCATCTAAAGCTGATACCCAGATCAGAGCAGGGTCAGGTCTGGACATGATGGTGAGCAAAATATGTCAGCCGCATAAATTGAATTGCATATATAAATAGCTTCTTCTCTCCCTTTCTTTCCCCTCCTTTCAAGATTCTAGACTGGTAATAAAATATAGAATCAAACCCACAACATCGGGATTTGACTCTCATGTTCTTCCAGGTCACTTTGACAAAAATCTCCACATTACATGTGACATTTTAAAAATTTATGTCTTGTCTAATATTTTATAGTCACATTTGTGAAATAATGCTGTGTATCCATCTGGCTTCAGAAGCAGGAGGGATTTGTCACTTCACTATAGCAATCATTGAGTGACCCAGTTACTGAAATGTATGCTCAACCACTTTTCTCTGTGGATAAAACAATGAGAGCCACTTACCATGACTTTCACCAGAACCGGAAGGGCTTTGTCCACCCAGTTATCTCCAAGGATCTTAGTTATCTCCTTCATTTGTGTGTTCTTAAGCACTTGAAACTAAGGCTCAGTTGCAGTGATCTTGAAGTGATTTCACAGTTTTTCTTGGTTCTCCCCACAGCCAGTTTAGATTTTTTTTTTTTAGAGGCAATGCATTATCTACTTATTCTAATTCTTTTTGCAATTCCAAAGTTTTATTGTCATTCTTTTTCACCTACTTATCATATCCTTGTGAGCATATCTCTTTCTGAATGCTTCTCTTTTCTAGTTTTACTTGAGATTGGAAAGGAAATAAGTGTAAATGCTTGCATTTAGTCACTATTTTTTAGAGCAAATGGCTTCCTAGATTACCTTAAAAGAAGTGACACACATCTCAGTGACTTTTATTCAGCCATTTTATTTAAGATATTTTCATATTGTAGTAGAACCTGATTTCATGTATGTATGCTATTTTAATTATATAATTTAAGATATACATATGTCACATATATAATTACTGTATATTATATGCTTTATTTTATTATATATGAATATACTATGCAATCACATGTGGTTTATAATCATATATGTGCTATGTAATAATATTATCCTATATAATACATAGATTTCTAAGATTTTATAGTCTGAAAATTTATAAACTCTTCATCTGAAATGATGTGTCTGTGTTTATCTCTATACCTATATCTTACCTCTATCTCTATATCTATGCTTATGCTTATATATATTTATAATTGCATAATGTATACCTCTATATGCAAAAGTCTATAAAAATGATATATATTTAATTGTTACTAACACTTTTCCAGGAACTATTTGTTATAATTCTTTACTTGTCCTTATTTTTGATGGATATGTAACATCTCCAAAGATATTAATAGAAATATTGGACAGTTGTCATCTTTTAAGTAAGTCATTTGGTGGTGACTGATTTTGGCAATGCCAACATATGCTGAAGTACATCAACTTCAATTAAGTCAGTTCATTCACTTTAAAGATGATTTAAACATTGATGTAACACACAACATGGCTGATTAAATGTGACATTCCTAACTTATTTTATGTGTCATTATAAATGAATGGGTTGGATAATTCAATTTTAAATCTAAGTAAAAGAGATTTAGCTGGGAAATTGTAGATGCGGGAATCTTCAAATAAGATGTTGAACTCTTTATTATATGCTTCTCTTTTCATAGGAAGAAGTGACTATTAAAAGAGAAAAGCTATAAAATGGGAATATATAAAGGATAAAATTGAATAATATGAAATAATTTTTTTTAAAAACTATAATAACGTGCTTTTTTTCCTCCTTTTATTTTCTTTTTCTTTTCTTTCCTCTTTTTTTGAGAGGGAGGGTGTGGTGGTTCTGAGGATGGAAACTTGCCTCACACTTGCGAGTTAACTGTTTTATCCGTGAGTTGCATCCACAAGTTATACTTTCCCTGTATAGCTCATAAGATCCATTTCCAAAGAGGCTCCATGGTAACACAGGAACACCAAAAAGGAAGGGAGTATCCTAAAATGGGAAAAAAGAATTCACCACTTATATACTGCCACAGGCGCTATGGAAAAACAGTGCAGAACTCTACAATGAGTAGTGAAGGAAGATAGGAGCCCTCGAATCTCAACAAGGAATAGCCACATAAAAAAAAATCTCTGATAAAGAGCTTAGAAATTATGGGGATTGGAGCAATAGCACAGCAGGTAGGGCGCTTGCCTTGCACATGGTTGACTTAGGTTTGATTCCCAGCATCACATATGGTCCCCCAAGCACGGCCAGGAGTAATTCCTGAGTGCAAAGCCAGGAGTAATCCCTGTGCATCAACCAGGTGTGACCCAAAAGAAAAAAAAAAGTATACAGAGATGAAATGGAGAGGCTGTTCAATGAGCTTAAAGAAATAGTGGAATTGACTATCAATAAAATACAGGAGAAAATGAGAGCAATGGTGGAATGGTCAGCCAATAAAATGCAAGATAAGATGAAAGCAGAAATAAGAAAAAAAAATTAAAGAGAAGTGTCATTAATAAAAAATTTGGTAGATGAAATGAAAAATTTAATAGGTACCCTCAGCAGTATAATGACAACAGCCGAAGACAGAATCAGTGAACTTGAAGATGAGCAGCAGAAAGCATTCAGGCAAAAGAAAACAGAAAAAGACCTCAAAATAGCTCAAGGCCAGACAAGAGAACTATAGGATAAATTCAAGAGGAACAATATAAGAATCATCAGAGTCCCAGAAGGACAGGGAGGTAACCCCAATGAGATAGTGACAGTTAAAGACATCATCTCCAAAAAGTTCTAAGAGCTGGAGAATGCAAGCATCCAAGATAAAGAAGCCCAAGGGCACCAGCTAAAAGAGACGCCAATAAAAATCCCCAAGACATATTCTAATCAGAACATCAAATCTCATAGATAAAGACACAATACTGAAAGCAGCTATGTCAATGAAGGAAATAAGATACAAAGGAGTGTCCCATAGATTTATATCAGGTCTATCATATAAAATGCTCCAGGCCCAAAGTCAATCGTGGGATATAGTTAACAATAAAAACATATTGAAATGAAGACCTCACCAAGGATACTTTACCAGACTAGGCTCTCATTCAGATTGGAAGGAATCATACATAATCTCATGGATAAATAACAGCTCAGGATCTTCACAGACTCAAAACCCAGACTCAAAACTCACAGACTTAAAAGAATTGAAACTCCACAAACACAACAAAGTTCTCAGAAAGAAGGCACAAAACCCCATAATAATAATGTCTTTCAATATTTATGAACAAATTCAGAGACACAGGTGGCAAAAGTCAGATCAAAATGGAATAAAGACCTCAATATTAGACCTGAATTCCTAAGAGGAAAATGTGCACAGAACTGTCAATTACATTGAAGCTAAAGACATCTTCAAGGATAAAACACCATTGTCCCAACAAGTAAAGCAAAGATAAACAAACAGGACTACAGTAAGTAAGAAACATTTGCACCTCAAAAGAAGTGACCAAACTACAAAGACAACCCATGGAATGGAAAAAATTATTTATCCAATACCCCTCTGATAAAGGTTAATATCCAAGATATATAATGCACTAGTTGAACTTTACAAGAAAAAAACATCCAATCCCATCAAAAGATGGGAGAAGAAATAAACAGAAGCTTCCTCAAAGAAATTCAAATGGCCAAAAGGCACATGAAAAAATTCTCTACATCGTTAATTATCAAGGAGATGCAAATCAAAACAACAATGAGATATTATCTCATACCACAGAGACTGGTACATGTCCGAAAGGAAAAGAATTCCCAGGGCTAATGCAGATGTGGAGAGCAAAGGACTCTCCTTCATTGCTAGTGGGAATGCCTACTGGTCCAGCCTTTTTGGAAAACAATATAGGCATTCCTCAAAATACTAGAAATTGAGCTCCCATTTGACCCAGCAATATGGTATCCCCAAAGCTCACAGAAACACCATCGGCACTTCTGTTCATTGCAGCACTATTCACAATAGTAGAATATGGAAACAATGCAAGTATCCGAGAATAGATGACTGTGAAAAGAAAATATAGTATGTCTACAGAATGGAATACTATTCAACCATTAGGAAAAAACGAAATAAAAAAAGGAAAAAAATGAAGTAAAAAAGAAAGAAAAAATGAAGTCATAAAATTTGCTTATAAATGGCTAGACATGGACAGGATCATACTGAGTGAAATGAGTCAGAAGGAGAAGGACATATATAGGATGACTGCATTCATCTGTGAGATTGAGAAAAATAGTATGAGACCATGCAAGACCAAGGAAAACAGGGGCCAGGAATAATAGTCAGTGTTTGGAAACTTGCCAGTGAGTGTTTGTGGGGGTGAGGAACAGTTAGGATAGAAAAATATGAAACAATACTAGTTGGAAATGATCATTTTGACTGACATCATTTTGACTGACATCTATCTGACAGAGACAGACAGAGACAGAGAGACAAAGAATCATAGAGACAGATACAGAAGGACAGACAGAGAGATAGAGAGAGAAGTACCTGCCATAGAGTCAGGCAGGGATTGGGGAAGGAAACTGGGGACATGGTAGTGGGAAATGTACACTGGTGAAGGGACAGGTGTTGAAACGTTATATGACTACCTCTTCCCCCCATAAAGGAACAGTATTACTATTTCCAAAAACATATCAGCTCTCTCCCACTGTTATTTCTTCCTTGTGGGCACAACAGATATTTAAAATTAGAAGAATATATATATACATATATACATATATATATTAGAAGAGACACAAAGATAAGCCACTGAGAAAATGAGGAAAACTGTTTCCTCATATAATTATAGCATATGCTGGTCTCTTTTAACTAAGAGTACTGGTTTCTCTGTGATTCAGCAAATACATCTCAGGAGTATAGAGGGTTTGGGGATATATAATTATGGGATGGGTTCTATATTAAATGTTATTTATATTCTCATTTGCCAAGGCATCAAAAATCAGATGGGCCAGACACATAATGTGATTTAGAGACGATCGCTGGACTAGAGCTGTTACCGACTGGATTCCACAGGACGTCAAAAGAATGCATGGCTGCCCACCTACAAGATGGTCAGACTTCTTCATCAAGACCCTGAATGAATGGTTTGAGGCTCTTCGTGTTCCTGAAGCGAGCAGATGCCATTGGACTACACTAGCACTTGACACAGAGACATTACTGGTGCCCTCTCGAGCAAATCAATGAACAACGGGATGACAAGTGATACAACTGATATATTCTCAAGAAATTTAAAGTCTCCTAGGAAGGTAAAAAAAGTGTAACTAGAGGATTAATTGTAATATATTTTAGCAAGCATTAAGAAAGAAAGATGGTTTTGGAACTTCTCATACAAATTCTTTTGAATAGAAAAGCTCTTTAGGGAATAAAGAGCATTTGACATTGATAAACCCTTGGCCCTATGTTGCAAAACTTATCAATAAACAGTAGGGGAGGGAAGGGTTGTAACAAAGATTAAATGGGAGGTGACATAAGGACTATAGTATAGAGTCAGGGTCACTTTGATGGTGGTGATATGCAGTAACTTTGTATATGAATAATATACACTTAAGCAATGATATAACCACTTTATGTAAATTATGATAGATATAAAGGTAGATAAAGAAAATCTTCTTAAAATTTTTTTTCTCCCCACTCTCACTTGGGAAAATTTTAAGGGTTGAGTTGGCAACCTATTGTTATGTATTGCTTACTTAAAATAAATTTATGGAGCTGCTTGTACTTCTAGTACTAATCAATCAGGATGGATACACATTTTGTGATTTTAGTAAGATAATGCACTTGTACAAAATCACCACAATCCAGTGTTAGAAAATGTTTGTTACATTTTAAGAAAACTTTTGTTTTTACTTGCAACCAATTACACCTTCTATTTCCAAGTAAACACTGACTGCTTTTTATTAGAGTTTATATTTGACTTTTCTATATATTTCATAGATAGGTTTCTCTTGCTATATAAAAAATACAATACTCCTATATAGTATGATTTGGTAAATTTGTGGAGTGTCATGGAATTCTATTACATAATTTATATAAAAATGCTTTTGTGCATTATAAGTCCAATATTCCTCGTAGGACATTCTACATTTGGATAGCGGGGGAAATCTGTAAATGAAATTATACAATGTGTAAACTTTAGTGTCTACTCTCTTCACTTAATAGTTTACCCTTGTGATCGTGCAGTCAGTTCTTTCCACAAGAATTATTACATTCTAATCATGCTGAGTGAAATGAGTCAGAAAGAAAGAGACAGACATAGAAAGATTGCACTCATATGTGGAATATAAAGTAGCTGAGGAACCAAGAGCCGCGGCACGAGAAGCAGAGCCTCCGCGCCTACTGACTGTGATCCTGAGGTCTCCTAACCCATTTTGGCACCAGAGCAGATTCTTGCAGCCATGCATTTTGATAGCGGCCGCGCGGACTCAAAGTCTTCACTCTTGCCAATGAAGAGAAATTATTAGATGGTGCCTATTCAGCAGGCCTGATTGTTGGGGAAAATTTCCAATCAATAATAGTGAGTTCTGTATGGAAATATGAAATGTGCTCAATATATATAGAGAATAATGGGAATATCATTAGCTACTTAGATGGGGGGTGGGTTGGGAGGGGGGTGTATTGGGGTTCTTGGTGGTGGAACGGGTGCACTGGTGAAGGGATGGTGGTATAATCAGTATTTGACTGTGACTTAAACCTGAAAGCTTTGTATTTTTTTTCTTGTTTTCACGGTGGTTCAATAAAATATTTCTTTAAAAAAAAAAAGTAGCTGAGAGGTACAAGCTTACAATGTTGCGATTCCTGGCAGACATTTCTCTGGACTTAGTTACTAAAATACTAAAATACAGAAATCCAAAACTACGCTGCTGCTAGTGCGGCCTCCTGACTTCATATCTCTTCATTCTCAGCAATGGAAAACAAATTACCAAATGCTTTCTTTTCAGCAGATTGACTTTAGGGGGGAGAAACTCCAAATCAATAATAGTGAATTTTTTTTGTTTAAATATTGAATATAATCAAAGTAAAGTGAAAGTAAAGTGAAATTTACCAGTTATACATGCAGGGTGGGGGGCTGGGGAGGTGGAGGGAAGGGGGGAGGTATATCGTGATTCTTGGTGGTGGAATATGTGCACTGGTGAAGGGATGGGTGTTTGAGCATTGTATAACTGAGACTTTAACCTGAACGCTTTGTAACTTTCCACATGGTGAATTAATAAAATAATTAAAAAAAAAAGAATTATTACATTCTACTATAGCTATACATACCGCATCATGTTTATCCATCATAAATTATGGACATATGAATTTATCCCTAGTTGTGGCCATTATGAATAATGTGGTTGTAAACTTTTCTGCATAACTCTTTGTATAGATATGTGTTATTACTGCTCTTGGGCAGAAAAAATACTTAGGAATGATATTGCTGGATTATAAATTTTTAACACTTTTTAGTTTTTATACCATTTTATGTTCCAATTAGGAATGTATTTAGTTTTCCACATTTGTTAGCTCTTTATTACTGTTGTTAACAAGCAACCACAAAAATTATACCTTATAAAAATGTGACATATTATCCCATGAATCTACAGTTCAGAATTTAAAATGAATTGTATGGGATTAAAATTAGGTTGAGAGCAAAGTTGACTTATTTTTTTAGGCTCCAGAGAAAACATGCCATGGGACTGTTCTAGCTTTTAGAAACATTCGGCACTCCTTTCCTCTGGTTTTACACTAACTCAGGCGTCCATAATCACATCTTTAGAGTCCAGTCTTCCTGCGTGCTATTATGAGGACCTTCACAGTTTTATTGGGATCAGTCAGAAAACGTTGGAAAATGTTCTCATTTTAATATTTTTAACTGAATTATAATTGAAAGTATGTCTTATAGCAAGTAGGGCATTTGCCTTGCATGAGGCCAACCCGGGTTGGATTCCTCCATCCCTCTCGGAGAGCATGGCAAGCTACCAAGAGTATCTCGCCCACAGAGCAGAGCCTGGCAAGCTACCCATGGTGTATTTGATCTGCCAAAAACATTAACAACAAGTCTCACAATGGAGATATTGGTGCCCGCTTGAGCAAATCGATTAGCAATGGGATGACAGTGATACAGTGATGTCTTTTTCATACAAAGTAATCTGTACACATACTCTGGAGAATATAATTTTCTGCCTATCCCAATTTTCTTAATAACACTTATTGTTTCTGATCTTTTTGAATGGCTGCAGAGCCAATCTCTGACTTTATTTTCATTATTTCATGGCTGGTATTGTTGAACATACTCATGTGTCTATGCAATGTGTAATTCTTACTGATTGAATATTCCTTGCACTGGGGTCAGTTCCATTAGTCATAATTATGAATAATTATTCCTAATTTTTCTATTTTGTTATCATGATTTGTATTGCTTCTCACAAAACAATACCATCTTGTTTTTTATTATTATAGATTTATATAAAGTTTTTTAATTAGGTAGTGTCATAAATTCTTTAGCTATATTCTACTTAAAAATTTGGGGGTCTATTTTAAATTCTTTGCCATTATATAAATTTTAATGTTAATGTGTAATTTATCAAAAATATTGAGTGGGACTTTGATAAGAAATTAAATGATTTTTATTACTCTGTAAATAATTACCATATTACCATGATTGAGACTTACAGTCGATGAGTATGAAACATTATGCATCAGGTTAGCTATTATTCAAATTATATTAACAATATTTTACACTTTCAATATACATCTTGTGATTCTTCTGTTTATTTATGAATTTTATTTCCCTTGATACGATTATAAATGAAACTCTTTTTAAAATTCATTTTTGAATGATTGATTGTATTCTGTAAATACTATCAATTTATATTGATCTTGTATCCTGTGATCTTGCTCCTGTACTCACTTACTGGTCTGATAATTTTTGTTTCTTTCCATTATTGTTATATTGCTTTTTGAGCTACACCCAGTGGTACTCAGAGCATACTTTTAGCTCTGAGCTCAGGAATCACTTCTGCCTGAGTTCAGGAACGAAAGAGGTGTCAGGGATCAAACCTGGGTCAGCCACATGCCAGGCAAGTGCCCTACATGCTGTACTATCTCTCAGGCACCCTCCACCTCCCTTTGTTTTTTGCTTTGGAACGACACCAGGCTGTACTTAGGGCTTACTCTTGACCCTATATTCAGTCACCATATATCTGGTGGGGATCAAAAAACCATATGTGGTGCCAGGGATAAAATAATAATTTTGTTTATAAATTCCTCAGCATTTAAAAAAGAGCATGTTGCCAATAAATACATGTGTCTAATTATTTTCTTATATTTTTTCATTGATTAAAATCTCATGTTGAACAATGCAGGAAAGTCATCTGCACTTCTATATTCATTGCAGCAGTATTCACAATAGCCAGAATCTGGAAACAACCGAGTAACTGAGAACAGATGAATGGGTAAAGAAAATATGATACATCTACCCAATGGAATACTACGCAGCCATAAGGGAAAATGAAGACATAAAATTTGCTTATACATGGATGGACGTGGAGAGTATCATACTGAGTGAACTGAGTGAGAGGGAGAGGACAGTAATAATAATTGTTTGAGACTGAAACCCAAAGACAGTAGAAATGAGAGCAAGGAGGGCTGTTCCATAGTAAGAAGTTTGCCAGAAGTTAGGGATTACGGTGTGTGTGTGGGGGGGGGGTGGATGTTGTGACACAGAGTGCAGTTAGGGATAGAAAAGGGACCACTATCACAGTGATAGTTGTAAATGATCGCTCTGGACAAGAACTGACTACTGAAAGGAGATAAAGTGATACAACGCAGGTAACCTTCAGTATCTGTATTGTAAACCACAATGCAGAAAGAGGGAGGGAGGGAGAGAGAGAGAGAGAGAGAGAGAGAGAGAGAGAGAAAGAGAAAAAAGAGAAAGAGAAAAAAAGTCTGCTATTGAGACAGGCTAGAAGGGAGTTGGTGGGAGGGAAACTGGGAACATGGTGGTAGGAAATGTAGAATGGTGAAGGGCTGGGTGTTGAAAAATTAGATGACTAAAATCCATTCATAAACAACTTTAAATATCTCATGGGGATTCAATTAAAGAAAGGGGAGGAAACATGTTGAGATGACAGGAACACATCCTAGAATTATTGCCAGTTTCAGGAGAATTATACAATCCACACTAAAAAATAAAATAAATAAGAAAAAATAGTCTTAATAGTCCTTTATATTCATTCTCAATCTACCATTCCTAATATTTTTGATTCATTTATGTGGGTTTAGATTAATATCTAGTACAATTCCCTTCCACCTGAAGAATTTACTTAGTTGTTGAAAGTCATGTGTATAGGTGACTAATTCTTTCCTTTTATTAAAATTCCTGATTCTCTACAGATTATGCTTTTCTTGTTGTTTGTTTTTGTTTTCGTGTGGGGGAACACCAACTATGTTCAGGGATTGCTCCTAGTTATGTGCTCAGGATCACTCTTGGATGATGGTGCTGGGGGAAACCACCCCCATTGACTGGGGGAACAAAACAAGTTTGGTTGCCTGCAAGGTAAGGGCGTTAGCCCCTGCACTGTTTCTCTGGTCCCTACCTCTTCATTTTAAAAGGAAATTGAACTGATTTTGTGTCTTGGTTGTCACTGTTGGTTATTTTGATTTTTTGTGTTTTTGTTTTTGTAAAGACAGCCTGTGCCAGTCTACTGCCTCCTGGTTTCTTTGATTTTTTTTTTCCCGATAAAAAGCCAACCATTAATCAGATTGTTCTTTCCATGCATATGATGAATTGTGTTTCTCGTACTACCTTTATGTGGTTAGTCATTAGTAGACTTTCTATGTTAGATATTTATGTTTGTCTGATTTGGAGTTGAGCCTCTTAAATAGGTAAATGAATATCTTTCATAAAATTTGCAGTGTTTTAAGACATAATCTTTTTTAAAAAATTATTCTACTCTCTAAGAAAGACTGTACCTGCCACAGAGGCCGAGAGTGGGCTAGGGTGGGGGTGGCGGGTGGGATACTGGGAAAAATGGTGGTGGAAAATGCGCACTGGTGAAGGGATGGGTGCTCAAACATTGTTCGAAGGAAATGCAATCATGCAAGTTTTTAACTATCTCATGGTGATTTAAGAAATTTTTTATTAAAAAAATTATTCTACTCTCTCTTCACACCCTCTTTTGATGCTGCCATTATAGACATGAATATGCACTTGGGCATCAGAAAGATTTTAGAGGACTTGTTTATCTCTTCAGTCTTTACAGTTTTGAAAATTGGACACAAATTTATCTGCTTTTAGTCCTCTGTTTTTACCTGCTTCAGATTACCTATTGAGTCCATTTTGTGAATATTTAACTTGTTTTAATCAAAATAGACTATTTTGTTTTATATGTTCTCCATTTCACAAAAATATTTTATTTATTGAGTCATCATAATGTTTTCTTTGCATTTTTAGTGCAAATTTATTTAGTTTGATGCACATTATTTGAATTGGTTGCTTTAGAAATTTGTAATCCTTTAATGAATCTTTAATAGTTTTTCAAAAAATAACTAAATACTTCTCAATTTGTTATTTGCCTTTGGTTGACCAAAAACTTTTAAGCAGTTATTTTTGTCACTATTTTCTAGTTTTATTTATTTACTTTTGTGGCAAAAAATTGCAGACCTCTTCATGTTGCAACAGCAAAAATTCTTCTTTTTCTCCTGGATTAATGGAATCTATAACTACCTTCTTTTGTAATTGATTTGTTTCTTTTCTGGTCTGGCTTGATACTTTAGTTCAGCTTTTAAGTTTAATCAGAGAAAAGAAATTACCTTCCCTGTGGTCTTGCTTTAGCAAACAGCGATGTTGATAAGGGAACTGTGCTCTGTGAATATATAGCACTTTATCTCTGTAACCCTGCCTGAAATTAAGTCCTTTGTATCTAAAGTCTATATTCTTATAAAAAATATTTTTTGTATTTAATATATATTTTAAATTCTGACCATCAACTACAACTAAAGAAAAACATGAGAAAAGGTATTGAGAAACCCTTTATTTAAAGTTAGTGGTGAAGTTAGTAATGATCAGCTACAATACTATAAAGTAGGTTTTATAACCCACTGCAAAACTTTGTGTCATGACTATGTAATGGGTCACTGTCCTCATAAATCATTGATAGATGCATTTAATAAATTCCTAAAAATAGGAGGATAAAAGGCATCATTTATAATCTCTGGCAGACTCTTAAGTCCTTGGTCTATAACAATAACAAATTACTCACTCAAATAATGTAGAATATCATTTGAAAATAGGTGTGCTTGTATTTCTCTAGCATGAAATAATATTCTGAAGGATAGAAACTAAGCTGTCAATTGTACTTTTTCCAAATATCTAATATGATGCCACAACAAACTTTACTTAATTATTTTCTGAAGCTGAGTTTAACAATATCTTTTCATACAAACTCAAGAACACATGGATATGAGGCACTTTATCAGTGTCATCATGGAACACAAATTCTGAGCAAAAGAAAAATTAGACATTGTTTCTAGTTGGTAATCAAGGGACATATCTTAGAGAATTTAAAAGTTCAAGGGATATAACTATGAGACCAAAAACTTATTTAAGTCAGGGGGAATGTGGGGTGGGAAAAACATAAGAACAGCATAAAACTAGGATATAATCTATAAAGGGAAAAATGGGTGATCCATAAGGCAAAGCTGCTAATGAGAGGGGAGCTTGAATTGTCGGGAATTATAGGGTTTTAGAGGGAGATGGAGGTGGTCGAGAGTCTAGGACATCTAACAACATTTGCCAGAATTATTTTTTAAAAACTGGTTCTATTTATTTATTGGCTTTTTGGATCACACTCGGTGATGAACAGGGGCTTACTCCTAGTTCTGCACTCAGGAATTACTCCTGGTGGTGCTGGGGGGTGTGGGTGGGACATATGGGATGCCAGGATAGGACCTGGGTCGACCCAGCCACATGAGAGGCAAATGCCCTACCTGCTATACTATCATTTTAGCCCCCTGCCAGAATTCTGGGTAATAGACATATGAATAGGCACAGGAGTCACTGGGAAATAGTCTTACACTAGGGAGATTGGAATTAGCCAGGGAGTTCATGAAAGGAAGACTGGTGGAAAAGGAGGACTGAAGTCCATGACAGCAGTAATTCGATGCTGGGCTGATGATCTTAGAAAAAATTCATTTATTTCCGATTGTTATTTAGGTGCTGATGCAGCAGGGAAAGGAAGGGCACCAGATAGAATTTACTTGGTTAGTTACGATCTGGCCCATGGAGGAGCAAGTAACCAATCAAAAGGAATGACATCTGTACCTATATGTTCATTGCAGCACTGTTCACAATAGACAAAATCTGAAAACAACCCAAGTGCCCTAGAACACAGGACTGGTTAAAGAAACTTCGGTATATCTACACAATGGAATACTATGCAGCTGTTAGAAGAGATGAAGTCTTGAAATTTTCTTATAAATGGATAGACATGGAGGGGATCATGCTAAGTGAAATGAGTCAGAAAGAGAGGGACAGACATAGAGGAACTGCACTCATTTGTGGAGTATAGGTTAACATCACATGAGGCTGAAACCCAAGGACAGTAGATACAAGAGCCAGGAGGATTGCCCCATAGATGGAAGCCTGCTTCATGAGGAGAGGGGAGAAGGCAGATGGAATAGAGAAGGGATCACTAAGAAAATAATGGCTGGAGGAACCAGCTGGGATGGGAAATGCATGTCGAAAGCAAATAATGGACCAAACATGATGATCTCTCATTGTCTGTATTGCAAGCCATAATACTCAAAAGTAGAGAGATAGTATGGGAAATATTGTCTGCCATGGAGGCAGGGGGAGGGTGGGAAAGGGGGGTTATACCGGGGATATTGGTGGTGGGAAATGTGCACTGGTGGAGGGATAGGTGTTTGATCATTGTGTGATTGTAACCCAAATATGAAAGCTTGTAACTAAGCTTGTAAATTTTATTGAATCATGATGATTCAATAAAATTTTTAAAATAAAGGTAATAGAGTGGATGGAAGTGGGAGATGCCCGCACATGCAGATAAAAGGAAGCCCCAAACCTTCTCTCTCTGCCCTCTCTCTGCAGGATCAAGCAGGGCTGGTCCAGGACAGATGATTGGCTGCAAGCAGGCCTCACAGGCGCAGACAGGCACAGAATGCAGACAGGGGTCACATGTCCAGGAAAGCTATGACTGTGGCTCGGCTCCAATGATTGGGCAATGACGCAGTGCTGAGCATTCTAGTCTCACCGAGTGCACTGCAGGAGTCTAAGGAGAGCCGGGTCAGGATGACAGGAACCGCTGGGGGACAGTTTGAGAGAGGTCCAGCAATACGTACAGAGCAGGGGGAGTCTTGCCCTGTTACAGGCACACAGCTGCAGGGTAAACCTTAAGGAAAACCAGGACATGACATTCGGGAACTGTTGGGCACAGTACAGAAAAGGCCCGGGGCCACAATTTCAGACTAGTGAAGGACACAAATTCACACTGGACAGAGAGCGATGCAAGGACAGGACCTAGTCATTGAACACTGAAGGCGAGTAGACTCCGTGAAAATGGGACTGGGAGGTCATCCACGGGAGGGGTTAGAGGGGACTGACGAGTGAAATCTTGACATTTGGAAGGGAACCAAACTCACCTATTTGAACTGTGCTGTATGTTGTTGGGCCCCCAAGGAATATTCCTAGAAGTGGTATTGCTCGGTCAAATGGAAGAGGTCAATTTCTAGTTTTTTGAGAAACGTCCATATTGTTTTCCAAAAAGTCTGGACCAGTCGGCATTCCCACCACCAGTGAAGGAGAGTACCTTTCTCCCCATATCCATGCCAACACTGGTTGCTTTTGTTCTTTCGGATGTGGGTCAGTCTCTGTGGTGTGAGATGGTATCTCATTGTTTCAATCTGCATCTCCCTGATGATTAGTGATATAGAGTATTTTTCCATGTGCCTTTCAGCCATTCAAATTTCTTCTTTGAGAAAGTTTCTGTTCATTTCATTGCCCCGTTTTCTTATCCCATGACATTTTTTAAGGATATGAAGTGTGTTGCTAAAATTTATATGGAGGTAATTAAACTGCCAACCAGCCAAAGCAAGCTCGTTAAAAAAAATGGATGGGAGGTTATTTTTCCTTAACTTTAAATTCCACTCTAAAGTTATAATAACTAAGACTGTGTGTTACTAAAATAAAAAGCGACTTTTAGACCAAGGGAATGACTGGAGAATGCAGAGATAGCCCCCACTCTACAGAAGACTAAAAGAAAAATAAACAGTTTTAACAAATGGGGTTCCATCAGAGAAGAAAAGAACTGAGATAATCTCAGTATCTAATATTCTCTACAAGCCATCCCTGCTGCCTTTTCTGTAATAAATACCATTTCCACATTTATCTGTCTTGCATAGGACAGCTATGAGTTTTGCATGGATTTCAGTTGCTCCTGGCAGGAGTCACTTCACCGTATGTTCTAATGTTGCCTGACATATAGGCAAAACTACTGGTGAGCAGCTTTGACATTTTTTTTTAACCACCGCCTAAACCTGCTACTCAGATGCTCCGTGTCAGGTGGGAAGTTTGGAGTGCCCAAGCAGGTGGGACAAGGGTAGAGCATATCAATTAATAGCTAGGCAGAGTGTTCTATATATTATAATCCAGAACAAAGATATTCTTAAAACAAAGAGGAAATACCCAAAATAACAATACAGCTACTAGAAAAGATTTTATGACAAAAATAAACAGTCATTAGTTTCTCTAGTGTCTTATTGTTTTAATAATTTATTCATGAAAACCTTCATATTTATATATACATTCAAAATAATAGTTTTGAGCTAAATTTGTGGACAAATGTCACTTAAATGGTCAATAAATTGACCTTTAATAGACCAGAAGTATTTCTGACCTTTGCCAGCTGAGTTCAAAAAGGGGAATTGCACTAAACTCTGTGAACTTTCTCTGAGGCTAATGTGAGAGAGAATGCAGTTATCAGTTATATGATTACCTGTGGCTGAAATGCTTCATTCCTCTTGAGTCCATGTATCAAACAAAGCTGGGACTAACAACTTTGGTAGTTAACAGAATATTCAACACAGCCAAGACTAACAATTTTGGTATTCAGCATAATACCCTATCAGCACAGCATTGCCAAAGAGTAAGATCTGGTTGTATTCATGCCTCTAATTTCTAAGCAGAGTCATCAGAAATATATTAAAATGTATGTTAGTTTCCTGGTTTCTCAAAGTATGGTAAGAGGTGTACATGTTCATCTTCGTAAACTGAGGTGAAATGACCCCACAAATTTTGAGCCTTGGTTTAATTATCTTGGTAGGAAGCATCAACACTACTATACAGTAATCAACTGTCATAGTCACTGTCACCCCCGTTGCTCATCGATTCATTCGAGCGGGCACTAGTAATGTCTCTCAATGTGAGACTTATTGTTACTGTTTTTGAAATATCCAATATGCCACGGGTAGCTTGCTAGGCTCTGCCGTGTGGGCTCCATACTCTCGGTAGCTTGCTGGGCTCTCCGAGAGGGGCGGAGGAATCGAACACAGGTCAGCTACGTGAAAGGTGAACACCCTACCGCTGTGCTGTCGCTCCAGCCCTAAATACATAAGATAGAATGACTATTTCAGTCACTGTAGCAATGGAAAGATTATGACATTTAAAGGACAAATTTATTTCTAGCAATTATAATATTTGTATGCATTCCTCCAATTTTAACATTTTTGTGGATGCTCTTGGTTATTTATGATTTTGGTTCACATAGTTATCTCCAGAAAAGGTGACATTTCCGTACTTAGGACAAAGTAACCAAGTTGAGAAATAGATCAACTTACCAAAGAGTATAATTAAAACGAACAAACAAACACCACCACCAACACCACTCTCTGTGGGGGTCAGGATGAGGGGCAGGGGTGGGTAGACAGAGTTGGTCCTGGGGCCTGGGCTCTTGCTGACGCAGGTGAGGCAGCAGCGGGCGGCAGTGGCAGGTCTCTGCTCATTCGTGATTCCCAGGTTATTCATATTTCAGGAATAGAAATATTGAGTAATAAAGATATTCAGACTCAAAGTTGGAAAGTAGAAAAGTTCATTGGAGAGTAACACTGTAGCATTGTCGTCCCATTGCTCATCGATTTGCTCAAGCGGGCACCAGTAACGTCTCCATGGTGAGACTTGTTACTGTATTTGGCATATCAAATATTGGAAAGTAGAAGAGAAAAAGAAAAGAAGCTTCTCAAGTGGGGAGAAACTTATTATAGGATTAAGTTAAGGTAAAGGAATTTTGTAGGTAAAGGTAAAGGCCTTTTTAAGGGCTCCTTGTTTTCCTTATCTGTTGGCATGTGTTTACGAAAGATGCCGGAAAATCACAAGGCTATGTAGCAGGTCTAAATCATTTGGGGCGTTCTTGCCCCTTGTCTGGTTTCCCTGTTGGCCTAAGCTCCAAGACAGTTTTACAGTCGTGAAAAACTCTAGGAATGAAGGCTCGGGTCAATGGGGGAAAGGAGATGAGCGGAAACGGTGGCTTCCTTCTTCACTGGCAAGGGGAAACAAATCTCCAGGCAGAATTGCCCATTGTCTTAGTTTCCCTGTCAGCCTAGATTCCAGGGCAGAGTTTTCTGTTCTTGGGAAGCCCGGGGAATGGCAGGACAGAATCTTGGGGGTGGAATGTGTGTCAGGTGGGGGAGAGATGGAACAATCTGGAGAGAGGAAACGGTGGCTTTCTCTCTCATTGGCAAGGGGAAACTGAGGCTTCCTCTTTCATTGCCTTGCATATGGCCAACCTGGGTTTGATGCCAGCACCACATTCTCTGCTGAGCACAACAAACTGCATCCCTGGAGCCCCTTTGCTCCCGCAACAAATGACTTGGGTGTCCAGATGTTGAACCACTGGCCAGGTTGGTGGAGAACAGAAGAATCACAGGGTCTTCTGCTCCATCCCCTTTCGTTCCGGCACTCCCTGAGAGGTGCCTGGGCCAAACTGGCATGCTACTGACTGATTCCAATATATTTTTGCTCAGATGAACACAATGGGGTACGACTGATGTCTCATCCTTGAAGGTGGTTTAATTAACACTAATTAGCTGCAGGGGTCAATGTGTTGAATTTTCCTTCTGCCTCCTTTGTGTTTGCAGATGCTTCTGGTGTTAGGCGAGAACTCCTGGTGTCTGGGGGACCAAGGTGCAAACAGCCTAAGTAGGCACCCTTTTCTTTTTAAAATTTGAATCACCATGAATTACAAAGTGACAAAGTTATTCGTGATTTAGCTTCTGAGTATAAGTGGGGAGAAGAGATGAACCAGAATTTCCTCAAATAAATATAAATACAAATATAAATACAATCACTGTATCACTGTCATTCTCGTTGATCAATGATCTGCTCGAGCAGGCCCAGTAATGTCTCCATTCATCCTAGCCCTGAGATTTTAGCAGCCTCTCTTTACTTGTCCTTCCCAATGGTGCTGCATTAGAGGTTCTTCAGGGTCAGGGGAATGAGATCCATCATTGTTACTGTATTGGCATATGAATACACCATGGGGAGTTTGCGAGGCTCTCCCACTGGAAGCTTGCCAGGATCTCCCATGCCAGCAGGAAACTCTTGGTAGCTTGCCAGGTTCTCCAAGAGGGAGAACTAGGCTAATTTTCTGGTAAGGAATGTAAATTATTTTTTTCTGTATCTTGCCTTCAATCAGGTGACCAGGACATCTGGGGGTCACCAGGTCCAGGATAAATGGAGAGTGAGGGACTGAACCTATAAATACAATAGGCATATGAAAATGTTCTGAAGCACTAATAACCAGTGGAATGCAAATAAAAAAACCAATGCATATTGCCTAAGTAGGTACCCTCAGGTGGGGGCTAAAGTTTTGCCCTTTTCCTGGAGGTTACAGATTTATCCCTTTAAAATTCGGGCTCCTAACTCAGTATTTGAATTATAAACTTTCAGATTTGAACATTGCTTCTCTTGGCTGGATCTCTAAACCCTGGGCAGAATTCAACTTAAAAAAAAAAAGACATTGTCCAGTGTCAGAAGAGGTCTGATATAGGAACTGTACTGAATTTGGAGACAGACTGGTTCTTAATTCAAACAAACAAAAATCGGACTGAATTGAGGGACAGGAGGGCTTCATGTGGTCCTGGTCAAACTGAATCTGGCCTGAACAGGACATAGGTGCAGTTTGGCAAGTTCCAGTAGTAAAATGTTGTCTCAAGCCTGAGTGTGTAGGTTGACCTTGACAAAGAAATGTGGAATTTTAATGGCCACTATAGAGAACTTCTAACTGTTAAAGATATGCTTAGGCATTTATAAAGTGTGAAAGAGGAAAAGTGGGTTTCAGCTGCTACGTGCTCGCTATTTAAAATTTCTACTTTCTGAAACCAGAGTGTTCTTATTTGGTGGAATTTGCTAAGTTTTTTCTTGGGAGATCTGAGAACACTGTTACCCGTAACTCCCATGGAGCGAGTATCTTGAGGCCCTCCAGATAATCTGCCAAATCACACCAGCTAAAGATACTGTCCTTTTGAATAGTAGGGGAAGAGGGGAAGGTTTTAAAGGTTGGAGAGAGATAAATGGTTATTCTTCCTTTATGATTTCTGGTGACAGGAAGAGGCCTGCTGTGCCTCCTCCATCAGATAGGGGGCCTGCAGATGGCATCCTGGAAAAATTGACTGAGTCAGTAACGGTAAGAATTCTAATCAACATCAGTTCTCGGAGCTCTCTCTGCCTTTGGTGTCTAGTTGAAAGAGGAAGGAAAAATTATGTCTTTATTTCCCCCTTTTCTGCCTTATAAAAATTAGTTTGGTTTCTAGGAGTTGCTCCCATGCCAACATGTCACTTACTGGCTCAAGTTGTATGCTCTAGCCCTGATAGCAGTTACAGGCATATCCCATTTGCTATACTCTGCTTTACCGTGCTTCACAGATAATGTACTCTTTTCACTGTTTATCTTTATTATAAACTGAAGTCTTGTGGGAATGTTTATTTGAGTAAATATTTTGGTGCCATTTGTCCAACTGCATGTGTTCACTTTGTCTTTTCATTAGACTTGGTCATGTTTTGCAATGCTTAGAGCTTTTCCATTTTTATTAATCTCTGAGGATGATCTGTGATCTTTGATGTGACTGTTGTAATTGCTTTGAAACACCAATGCTAGTGTTCCTTTAAGATGGTCAACTTAATCCACGAGTGTTGTATATGTCCTGACTCTTCCAAAGTCATTTGTTTACCCATATTTATTAAGACACAGCAGTATTGAAATTTAAACAGTCAACAGCACTATAATGCTTTCTAAGCACAAGGGAAAGTTGCAAACTCTCTTATTTTATAATTTCATATCAAAAGCTATAAATGATTTAGTTTTATAGGGAAGGCATATCAAAAGTTGAGCTAGACCAAGAGCTGAGCCTCTGTGCCAAACAATTATCTGGATTTGCAAAGGCAAATTCCTGAAAGAAATTAAAAGTACATTTAGGTGACCACATGAATGGCAAGAGAACAAAGTAGCTTTATTGCTGATATGATATTTTACTAGTTTCAATATAAGGTCAAAGCAGAAACATCATTCCCTTAACTAGCATTTCCAGTATGACCCCCTGTGAAGCACTGAAATGATAAAGGGAAGGCTTTGGCAACAGGTAAGGTGCAGACTGATTTTTCTTTGTCTAAAAAGCAGGTGGTGAGCCAAATAAATTTGGAAATCTGCCTTAAACCAAAGCCTATTCCAGAACAAGTTCCTAAACATTTTAGATATTTAAAGTCTTTCCCTATGGTCACATGAAGATTCCTTCTTTTCTTCTCTGGATAAGTGACTCTAAGTGTTCACTGCAGATTATCACAGCTACCCATTGCAAACAGCAAAATTGTTCTTGTTAACATCTGTAAACATCTGTAAAGGATTTTGGACTTATCTTCAGAAAGGAACAAGCATGGTATCTCCTAGTTCTCATCAGTGTGCTAAAGGTTTATGATAATAGTGAATCTCTATGACTTTTCATTTCTCCCTATACTTTCTAACATAAATAACATGTATATGTTCCTTTATTGTTATTTATTTGATGATTATTTTTAGTATTATTAACTGATCTGGCTAAAACAATTTCATTTTCACACCCATCTGTTCTCTCTGAGAAAGATGTTAAATGCAATTTTAGGTTTTATCCTGAGACCATTGCCCAAAAAACTGTGTGAAAAGACAACTCTCCTCTCTACTTTCTTAAGTTAACATAAGAGTGAAAGGGGTCAGTACCAGCAAAACTATTTCTCCTTCCTTTTTTGACGTCAAGTGGATAGGACTGACATTTCCTAAATTACCAGGAGGCATTATTCCCTCTGCCCTGTTAGATGAAGGCTGTGGAGTAAGGACAACCTTCAGTTCACTGATATTGATCTTATTCAAAAATGAGTAGAAAATGTTGATTCCTACAGAATTATATATATCTGACATTTTGGCCTCTGTTTGAAGTAAAACTTTCCTATAATTATATTGTTATAACAAATCACAGCCTATTCCCATTTTTCCTCTTTATTTTTTCTCTATGGTAGAATATGAAATCTCCAGGTTTTAAACATTTGTCACCTGGATAAAATAAATCTTTAGGTCATCAGAAGTCTGCAGATCTGAGAAAAGAATGTGAGAGGGTTTTTTTTTTCTGTTTCTATGACATGAAACCTTCAGAAAAACTTATGTGCTTAGTGTCATGGGTCAGGATTTCAATACTGGCTCTCTATGAACTACTTATTGAACTGTCAAAATGGAGTACCGTTACATCATAAACCTTTCGCAGCACCAAAAGCTATTATTTTTATCCATTCACAAAAGAACACAAGCTTGATTTTATTATGTACTAAAAGTATTGGGCTGGAGCGATAGCACAGCGGGTAGGGTGTTTGCCTTGCACACAGCTGACCCGGGTTCGATTCTTCCATCCTTCTCAGAGAGCCTGGCAAGCTACTGAGAGTATCCCACCCGCATGGCAGAGTCTGGCAAGTTGCCCACAGTATATTCGATATGCCAAAAACAATAACCAAAAATCTCACAATGGAGACGTCACTGGTGCCCGCTCGAGTAAATCAATGAGCAATGGGATGATAGTGCTACAGTGATACTAAAAGTATTAGGCAATTTTAATAATGTCTAGATGAATTAGTTCAGAACACTAAATTCTATTTTAATCACAAAGTAATTCAAAATTCTCCTTCTTTCAGAGTTTTGGTTTCAAATGTCAAGCCAGTTAAATGAGTAACTCTAGATAGTTTTTGTTACTCATTAGTAAATAATTGTCTTGAATCTATAACTTCTTGAATTTTTTTCTAATTTATTGCCATATAGAGAGCTGTCATACAACCTAAAATATTGTTGTCTGTAGGATAACATTCTATGTTCTTTTTGTCTTTCCATTGGAAGCTTAGGTTTATTGGGTTGCACCCATCACAGTGCTCCCATTCCTCTATGTTTATCTGTAACCTCTTTCTGTGTGCTCTGCTTTCCTCACAGGTCAATCACCTTTACCTCCTAATCAGACTCTGGTAACTTGTAAATATTGCTTTTCTCTTCTCCTCATGTCCTTTGTCTAGCTAATTCAGAGCAAAGTCCTTTTTGTATAGACACAGGAAGACAGTTAATGCCACACTTTCTAATGGGAGTTAATTGACTTCAAATAACATTCACTCCTGGGAATCTGTTTTCTCCACTTAAGCCTCAGATGTCCTTATTTCCTAGAGCCCCAAAAGCAGGATCCTAACGAGGCACTGGATGGATCCAGGGCAAGCTGTGAGCTAGCTACCCTGGTTTCAGGAAATGGACCAGGCCAAAATCACCATAATACTTAACTATAAGTTAAGAGTGTGGTCATGGACAAATTCTGTCATGATCCAAAAAGTGAAAACTGGATTAGGACACTGCTAGTGTTGGGATAGACTAATCTGGCCTGAGCACTGTAGTCTGAGATCTACAGAGAGATGCCCCTAGCAGAGCCACCCTACAAGTTTAATGTATATCTTATTGTGTCAGTACAAAATAGCTAATATTAAGGAGTAAAAATAAGATGAATGTTTAAATGACTATTGGACTAAGGAAAGGAGAAAAAACCCTCGGTGGTATTTCACCCTTGAACTTGATCTCCAGAAAGGGCTTTGATGTGTTGATTGTGCTACCAGACCTGGATGTGGTTGCTATTGCCAAGGCTGGGAGGTTGGGAGAAACTAGAGAGAGACCAAGGCGGTGAGTGGAAGCATGGAGAGAAGAGTGAGGGATATAGGAGGAGAAGGAAGGAGGGGCTTAGTGAAATTGGAACACTCGCATGAAGAGAATGGAATAAACGGCAACTGATCACCAACCAGCCTGGCCCTTGTTTCCTCCTTCATTGGCCCATGGCATCAGTCATCCTGGGTGGGAAAGCGGCCCAATACGACTGAATGAAAGTGTGCAAGAGAGAGGCTTGGGATTTCTAGTCATTCTGTGAATACACAGTAGTCATTGGCAGTTTTACCATATTAAAATTATGCATTAATCAATTACAATTAAATTTTAATTTTTTACATATTTTGCTTGTTTCTGAGCTACACCCAGCATTGCTTAGGGCATACTCCTGGCTGGGCATTCAGGTGCAGAATCAATCCTGGTGCAGCTTGGGGAATCCTATGGGATTCCAGGGATTGAACATGGGTTTGCTGCATGCAAGGCAAGCACACTTGTTTAATTTTCAAAATAAAATGAAGTCTTTCTCAGAAGATAGAACTTCTAATCAATGCTTTCTGAATATGGTATGTAGGGTATTACCCACTAACTCCCTCAGTGTTGTGACTTTTAAACCTCTGTATAATTCAAGGAAAATTTGTGCTAGTCTCTATTGCGTTAGTCTTTAGGTCATTAGCTACCTTCACATATTATAAATATGGGGATATGTAAGTATAGAGATTCCTTTTTAATAGCAATTTCATAATTATAAACTCAGCAAAATAAAATAATCTTTTAGTATATATACAATAGATTATGTGTAGAATGAAATTTTGTTGCCAAAGAGATATGCTAATGATAAAATAATTCAGACAACATGTATTGAACATTTTATGTATGCTGAGCAATTAATGACTGAACCTTTTCTCCATGATAAAATTCCCTAAAAGTTATTAACTTAATTTTATTAAGGTAATATTGCTTTATGTTATGTATTTCAGATATACATTATTTTAAAAGTCAATATTTCTGTGAACTACTACAAAGTTCCTCTTTGAAAATATAATTCTGTCCTTCATACAACTGACTCCTTTTTCTGAATTTGTCTCACTCCATTTACCACTCTTAATCCTCACAACATTAAAATTTCTTATTTTTGTCCTTTCTTGTTATTATAACAGGCTATTTTTTTCTTAATCAATGTACTCAATTTTTTTATGTATCATATAATCCTTTCTGTTCCTCTTCACTGTAAAGTTTTTCCTATCATTCTCTATCATTTTTCCATTGCTTTTACTTATAATATTATGGCCATGTAATTGAAAATTATGAATCAAATATTCTTTTACTTGGATCACATTTTACGACTCTTATTTCCATGATATATGGAAACAAATTTCTAGATGTTTTCCTCTCCTGTTCTATTTTGCCACTTCTTTCATCCCCCTTCCAACAAATGAAAAACAGTTTGAGACACATTTACTTTCCTTAACTCTCCTTTTCCCTTCTACCCTGGAGTTTTACTAATCTGGACTGGTATTTTTAGTTCTAGACTACCGTTATAATTTCCCTTGCAATAATCCAAAAATTCTCTTTTATTTCAAAAGCTCTTGGTTAGTGGCCACATGTTTATTTTTAGCACTGCAAGAGACTCAAGGTTTATTGCTCAGCACTTATTTTCTCTGTTCAAATGGTGTGGTATGTTGAACAGTGTCCTCCTCCACCGGAGATAGGTCCCAAGTTCTAACACCGGTATCTGTGATTGTTACCTTATTTTTAAATAAAACTTTTATAAGTGTAATCAGTTTTGAATCTTGATAATCCAGGAATCAAGTTTATCCCTAAATTAAACAACCTGTGACTTTAAAAGAGAAAGGAAAGGAATTTGAGATAGTGGAAGGTTTTATGAAGACAAGGGGTCACGCAGCAATAAGACAAAGAATGCCCCGGCCCACCAAAAAAAAAAAGCCACCAGAACACAAAAAGGCAAGGAAAGCTCTTCCCTAGAGAGTTTGAACACAGCAGCAGAGCTTGCTGACAACTTTTTTTTTATTAGTGAATCACTGTGGGGTAAAGTTACAGACTTACAAATTTTCATGCTTATGTTTCAGTCATACAATGATCGAGTACCATCCCTCCACCAGTGCCCATTCTCCACCACCAATGGTCCCAGCATCCCTCCCCCACCCCCACCCTATCCCCTTCACCTCAGGGCATTCCCTTTTTCTCTTCTCTCTCTCTTTTTGGGTGTTGTGGTTTGCTACAGAGGTATTAAGTAGGCATCATGTTCATTCTATAGTCTATTTTCAGCCTATATCTCCCATCCCTAGTGGGCCCACCTAGCACCCTTTGCTTGGTGATCCCTTCTCTATCAGAGCTGCTTCTACAACTTTTTAGTGAACTGTTGCCCTCCAAATTGTGAGAGAATAAATACCTGCTGTTTTAAATCAGCACGTATATGGTACTTTAATGTGGTACCTGTAAGAATTGAATGAATGAATGCAGATGTCTAATTTATTTGATCAGAGTCCTGTTTTCAACGTAAGAATTTCTCTGAATTGTTAAATATTTTTAAACACATATTTTCCCCATTGATAATTTACATCTAGGCTAAAGATGGGGATGTTGCGTGGCAGGTTCATTTTCTCGGTGGTGAGTAGAAGTTAATCCATCTTTCTGCTTCTAACGTTGCTCATCAGAAGTCTAGTAATACTCTGATTCTGTTTTTCTGTGCATGTATTTGTTGTTTCTCTTTGGAAATTTATTAGATTTTTCTCTTCATACTCTGGAGCAATAGCACAGCGGGTAGGTCATTTGCCTTGCATGCAGCCAACCCAGCTTTGATTCCTCTGTCCCTCTTGGAGAGCCCAGCAAGCTACCGAGAGTATCCCGCCCCCATGGCAGAGCCTGGCAAGCTACCCATGGCATATTCAATATGCCAAAAACAGTAACAAGTCTCACTATGGAGATGTTACTGGTGCCCGCTCAAGCAAATCAATGAACAATGGGACATCAATGCTGCAGCACTACAGTGCTACTCTTAGTTCCTTCAATCTAACATAGAACTCAGGGACGATTTTTAGCATGCAGGCTCAATTCTAGTTAACACAGGAAAAATTGCTTTTTGTTGTTTGTTGAATAGCCACCCTTTGTCTTCTCGTCTCTATTGTAGTTCTTCTATAGTGGAATGCATGCTTATGTAATTTGACACTCTTGACACTCTTGAATAAATACATCAGCTTCTGTGCATTTTTTGGTCAAATTTGAAATTATTCTCCAATTTCATCATAAAGCTTATTAGTTTGTGTCCAATGGTAGTCTTCATTTAAATTTTACCTGCAAAAACTGAAAATTTAAAATTCATTTAAAAAATATACAGAAATACCTGAATTGGCATCTTCTCCAGTTGTTCTATTTCATTAAGAGACAGTTCCTTTGCTTATTACATATTCTCTGCAGGCTGCTAAATGTATTTGATGTTTTATTAATTATTTTTCACTAGCTTACATTGAATTAACAGAATTCTTTGCAAAAGTGAAAGAAAGATTCTGTACACGGAAGCAATTTCTGCTGTACAAGGATCTAATTCAGTTAAGCTAGAAGACTGAAGATCTGTTTTGAGGGCTCCTCATATCTTTCTAGCATCAGATTTGAAAAATGTAATTGTCTCGATCAAGTTATTTTTATTTTCTCACATTTTGAGAAACCACAGGAATATTTGCTTGGTCTGATTATGATCTTCTTTCATTAGTCCAGAAACTTCTGAGGCCAGTCTCTTTCTTTATTACTTTCATCCTGATCATAAGCCTTTATCATGACACATTATAAGACCTGTGGTAAAGGATGCTTCGAATGCTTTGTAGATCTCTCATGCTGAACTCAGGAGAGGTGGATAGACAGACTTTCATTTGCAAGTGTGGAAGTGGAAGGAATATTGAATACCTAATAATCTCAGAATCTTCACACAAACCATTGCTTTTGTTCTAGGGCTTTATTTCTAGGAAATTAACTCTCAACCAGAGCTAGGACCATTATTCCTATGGCAATCTTTTTTTCTAATAGAATATGTTTACTGAGGCTTAAACACTATTTTGCATTTAATTTTTTTTCTATTTAAAATTTATTAAATGAAACATTCTCTTCTGGTAGAAAAATCTTTCCAACCTTGGGGAAGTCTGTTTTGACTTTCATAGTTTGGGGTCTTAAATGACAAAAATTTCTGATCATTGTTCTATTTAATTAATTCTAGCATTGGTGAGCCTGAGAGATGATACAAGAGGTGAGGTGTTTTCTCTCCAGCTGACTGACCAAAATCTGATCCTTGTCAACTTAAGTGACTCCCAGGGGTCACTCATGAGCACAGAGTCAGACATCAATAAGTATGGTCTAAACTATTTTTCCCATTTTTCACCCAGAATTTCTGAATTATTAAATATGTTAGTTTCTAGGCCATTGCCAACAAAATGTCATTAAAATATTCTATTAGCTGCCTTAGCCTCACATACCTAAACTTTTAAATTCAGTATACCAATGAGTCATCACTTCTTATTTTCTCCTTTATCTTAATTACAAATAATTCTCCTTTGTATTTCTTGTTCCAATTAAACTATTTCAGCCAATGCTTTCTTAAATTCACTATTGATTCACTGCTATTTTTATCTTGACTTCCTTGCCTATCTTTTAATTTTTTTTGAATTTCATTTACTGCTTTGTCTCTATCTGTCTCTCTTTCTCTCTGTCTTTCTTTCTTTTTTCTCACATGCATATACTCTGGGTCTCCAATTTCTCTGTGTCCAACCTGTCTGTATTTTTCTTTTTAAAACACTAGTTTAGGTAATATGACTAAAATAATGTTAACTTTCATTATTTTTTATGAACAAAGTTACTGTAATCTTGGGGTGAATCCTAGTTGGTCATGGTGTACAATTTTTTTACACCATGTATTGTATTCAATTAGCTAACATTTTGTGGACGATCTTTGCAGCTATGCTCATAAATGTCTATATTTTACTTTTTAGTAATTTCTCTAATTGCTTTTGGTGCTAGGGTGATGTTTGCATTATCAGAACTTGGAATATTTCAGTTTCTTCAACTTTTTGAAAGTGCCTAAAGAGGATTAGGAGTAGGTCTTCTTTAAAGGTTAGGAAGAAATCGCTAATAAACCATTCTGGCCCTTTACTTTAGTTTTGAGGGATGATTTTGATTGCTGTTTCAATTTCCTTGATAATAATTGGTCTACGTAGGTACACTGTTTCCTCTTGATTCAATCTTAAAAGATGATAGAAATCCAGACTTTATCCAATTCTTCTAGGTTCTCCAGTTTCATGCATAAATATTTTCAAAGTAATCCCCTGATGATACTGTGAATTTCTGTGATATCTGTTGTGATATCTCCCCTTTCATTTCTGAAAGATTAGAGGAAACAAATGAGAATGAGGATCCAAGCTATCAAAACAACTAAAACACAGCAAAGGCCCAAGTAAATTCCCCAACTGCACAGTTTAAGCAGCTAAAAAGAAAAAAAAAAACAGACCAATAGAAGGAAGCAAAGCAAGAAGGAGGGAAAAAATTTAAAACTAGACAGAAATTTATGAAATTGAAACTGAGAAAGCAATTCAAATGATCAGTAAAACCAAGAGTTGGTATTTTGAAAAAAATACAGTTTACTGTATTTTACTGTATTTACTGAGCTAGACTCACAGTGAAAAAAAAACCCTAGTAAATCTAATTTTAAGAAGTTCCTAATTAATTTATTTATATACTCATAGTTATTCATTAAATATGCCAAAATGAGATTCCTTTTCTGTGACTATTTTTGAGTGAAGTGTTAATTTTTCATTTATAAATGTTTTAATGATATTTTCTTCTATTTATTTTGGTAATTTCTCCAGTGTTACTTGATTGGTGTAGCAAATTCAAATGAACATTCTAAGCACCATATGCTAAGTGTGGATATCTCTTAACTGCTTTTTAAATTTTAATCAAAAGGGAGGAAAATGGAGAGTGGATTTTCTAATGGTTTGTGGTCAGATATTGAATATTGATATTTAAAATAATACCAACTAGATTTACAGAATACTCAGAATTATAATACTGAGTAGCTACTGAAACAGTACTAAAACACTAGGACCCAGAGGAAAATTGAACAAAGGACAATGAGATCCATCTAGCACTGGACTTGTGCCTCCTAAATACCTGCCAAAATCTGAATGTGACTTCTCCTAAGAATTTATTAATTCAGTCCAAAAATCTTTCTTTCTAGTAGCACTATTTTTTTTTGCCTTTTTTTTGGGTCACACCCAGGGATGCTCAGGGGTAACTTCTGGTTTTGCACTCAGGAATCATTCCTGGTGGTGCTTGGGAGACCATATGGGATTCTGGGAATTGAACCCGGGTTGGCCGCGTGCAAGGCAAATGCTCTACCCGCTGTGCTATAACTCCAGCCCCCATAGTAGCACTGTTTTCTAAAAGAGGAATCCATAGTTCTCTGAGAAGATAATGTAGAGCACATGGCTAAGGAAGGAAAGAAAATCATCTTCAACTTTTATATCACTCCTGAAAACATTTTATCTTTGCCCATTATAAGCAGAAAAACTGTATTGTTCTTAATCTCTATAATAAATAATAGTGGTAGGAAATAATTCCTAAATCCCTAAAAGTGATTTAGCATAATAAGTGTTTGTCCTTTCCCTGATGTGGGTTTGTAAGGACAGTAATTCAGGTACTTAGAAGTTCTTTTATTATCGTTATTATTTTAAAAATTTTTTATTAGTGAATCACTGTGAGATACAGTTACATACTTACAAATTTTCATGTTTGCGTTTCAGTCATACAATGATCGAGTACCCATCCCTCCACCAGTGCCCATTCTACTCTACTACTGATTCCAGGATCCCTCCCACCACCCCGTCCCATTCCCCCACCCCTACCCACCCCTGTGGCAGGACATTCCCTTTTGCTCTCTCTCTCCTTTTGGGTGTTTTGGTTTGCAATAGAGGTATTGAGTGGCCATCATGTTTGATCTACAATCTACTTTTGGCTCACATCTCCCAACCCAAGTGGATCCTCCCAACACCCTTTACTTATTGTTCCCTTCTCTATCTGAGCTGCCTTTTCCCCCAGCATGTGACTTGGGAGTCCTTGGACCTAGTAGTGTTCCCCTTTCTTCAGGCCTTAGAGCTCTAGAGTTGGTGAGACAAGAGAGGGAGCACAAAGTGTGACCCCGGATGTTTTCACTAGCCAGGCTAGAAAGTATCAAATATAATTATTTTCTTATAGCCACAAGCCATAATTCAGTCATCTGATCTCATACTCGCAAGGGAGGCTAGATTCTGAAGCTGCCTCTAATCTGGAAGGAAAAAGAAAAAGCTTAGTAGCCATAGAGCAGCATCCTTTCAACATGATGGAATTACAGTAATCCCAATTCGTCATCAAAATAAGTTTTAATTCTACAGTTAGCGGGTTATAAACCTATAGATATATACCTATGTATGTATCTATAAATAAGTAAATTAGTAGAGGGATTCTTCACAGTACCAAAGTTATTATTACAAAGCTAACAAACTTTTTCAGGTACCTAAAAAATAGTTGAATATATATACACAGATATAAGGAACATATACAAAGCCAAAGTTTTCTCATGGTTTAAATTATTGCTATGGTAAGTCTACTTACTTGAAAAATAATAGTTTTTTTCTTGTGAATAATCTCAATAAACAGATTTCTGTTATTTTCTTAAATATAGATTTTCCTCAGTCAACCAGTTTACCATTAGTGAAATGATGTTACTTCGGGTTGTACTGACAAAAAAAAAAAGAAACTATAAGGATGTGCTAATTCTTAAGAGCATTTGTATTTGTACTACTAAATAGCTCATCTCATCTTTTTCCTTTCACAGTCCTTACTGTAACTAAATCATCCTTTTTTTTCTCCTTTCTGGGAACTACTTTCGTTAACATTTAGAGTTTATGTCAGCATGTGGAAAATGATATGAGAATTACAGCCCATCTGAATGCTATTTAGCACAAGAAAGATTGGAAAAGCCGTCCCTATGCTAGAATCTGTTATTATTTCTTGAAGGTCGACAGTAATGTTGGCCCTTATAAAATGGAGACTTGGAAATGATAGAAACATTTATATGCAGAGATATGTTGCTGTCTGTGCTCCAGGGATACAGATCATATCCCACCTTGACCATAGCCAATTACCAGTAGAAAAATAATGTAATGGAAGTCTTTCCACTTTTCTTAGAAGATGTCATGGCCCTCTGAAGCATTGCTGGAGATATTACAGTTCCATAATGAGACTCATAATTCATGTCAGCCCTGAGCCTTTTCATTCATTTATAAATGTTTTAGAGCCCCATGATTCATAATGCCATGAGCTAGTTTTCTTTCAGAACCATCATGCTCATGCTCCCATTAATACCAACCATTACTGCTTCTTGCCAAGAGACAAGCCCTGCAGTAATATATCATAAAGTTTTGTGCTCTCTTTAACTTGTTAGAGTCAGAATTTGTTTTTATATTCTGAGTTAGTGATTAAGAAACATTTTTAGAAAAATACTGCATCTAGAAAAATAAATTTTAAGAAAAAAGGAAAAGATCTTTACAAGAAAAAAAGTCCAAATATCATGTTAGAGTTATCCTTAAATATAAATATATTGTACATTTTCTTTATGTTCCTGAATTGTTATACCCTATAATAAGGATAAATTTCAGTGTTTAATTGGCAGAAAATTAAGGTGAAGTTTGAGATCTAGAGTAGTTGAGGTTAAGTCTTTTGAAAATCAATCTGATTTTTGTTTCTTCTTTCTAATAGTTTTATAGTACATTTTTAAAAATCTCGTTCACAAATTATTTTTTCTATTAAGTGAAAACTGCTGGACATTATTCCCCACATTAAAATTATTAAAGTAGTTCTTAAATTCACGTGAAATCAAATAGTATAAAACATGTCATTGTGTATGTCATTTGTTTATCAATGACTATTGACCTTTACTAGTGATATTCTCTTTAGAGTTCATTTTATATTCTGTGTAGTATGACTAATTCGTTAATACCTAAAATGATATTTGATTCAACTTTATTGAATCAAGATTTTGTGCCCACCTATTTAAAAATTTCAGTGGAGGCTCTATTCAATTCCTGAGTTGGTTCCTGATCCAGTTAAGATCAAGATAGAAAATTAATAACAACTACTTCATGTGCTACACTGGGGCTTACAATTATTTCCTTTGACAGCGTGGAATCATATTATCTACAGATGATTTTTTTAAGTCTTGTTAATGGTCTCCTGTTACCCTTCTGATGAAAGAGATCATGCTTCTTCTTCCTGACTTGTTTTGTTTTTAGTTTGCTCTTAGACCATACCTGGCAGTTCTCAGGACTTGCTCCTTGTTCTGTGCTCAAGGATCACTCTTAGCAAGTCTTAGAGGACCAGATGTGGTTCTGGGGATGAAAGCTGGGTTGGCAGTACATAGGCAAATGCTTCCCCCCACTATCCTGTATCTCCATCCCTTTTTGTGCCGACTTTTGATCCATCATATCATCTACTTTCTGAACCTGACATCATATTTGGCGGTATTTGTACCCCTGATTTTCTCTCTGATAAGAACTATGTCTCAATATCAAAATTGTAGCTTTGCTTTTGTGAATGGGTTCCTTAATGAGAATTTTTTTTCTTGTGAATAAATTATTGCTTATGAACTGGACACTCTACCACCAAATTGAGATGATGGTGGTTTGGCCAATTTCCTCAGATGCAAATATGTTTTTTTCAGGTAGCCTACATTTCAACTATGCAGCTAAACAAGATATTATTTTATAAACTTTATAGTTTTTCTTCTTAACCATATATAAAATCAATTTAAAACTATACTTCATGTTTGGGACACAGTGAGAAGAGGGTGCAGAGTTTTAAAAATCTGGTTTTATCATGATCTCAGGATAAACAGAATAAGAGAGAACAAAGAAAAGGAGAAACATGTATCCAAGCAACAACAGAAGGAACAGTATTAGAGACTTTTTCTAGTACCTCTAAATAGTTTCCATTCAACGCTGTTTTCCTTTGAAAATAATGAAGGATCTGGGCCAGAGGATAATCTAGTGGGTAGGGCATTTGTCTTGTGCACAGCTAACCTGTGTTTGATTCCATATGGTGCCCAGAGCCCACCAGGGGTAATTCTTGAGTTCAGAGCCAGGAGTAAGCCCCAAGCATAGTTAGGTCTGGTCCCCCCTAACAACAAAATTCAAAGATAATGAAGGACCAAAGAGATGGTACAGAAATTAAGGCTCCTAGCCCTAGGATTTTAGCAGCCTCTCCTTACTTGTCTTTCCCAACAATTGGAGGCTCTTTCAGGGTCAGGGGGATGAGACCTGTTATTATTACTGTTTTGGACATATCCAACACACCACAGGTGGCTTGCCAGTCTCTGCCCATGAAGGCGGGATACTCTTGGTAACTTGCTGAGCTCTTCGAAAGGTATATGTACAAAATATATTTATTTTTCTCTGTCATTTGTTGCCTAATGTCCGAACCCCATCAAATATGGTGTGGTAACTATGGAAAATGGGCAGAAAGTGTATGAGTCCGATGGCATGGTTATGAGAGCCTCAATTTTATGCTCCCTTCTGGGAAAAGCAGCCAGTGAGTTCTGGGGGGTGGCCTATGAGGAGATTATCTGGCAGTGGCAGGAGGTGGCTTATGGGTGTGAGCTCTAGGTCGCCAGAGACTGGGGGAAGCAGGCAGAAGGTCTCTGCTCCAGGGTCCCATTGAGCACAGAGTCTAAGGTCACAAAGTTCCGCATTACCTGTAAATATTACCATCATTCATTTAACACGTAGGAAGCCTTAACGTATTAAGGGACAAGTCCACACAGCCAATGTGTAATGAAGTTAGGATTTGAACCCACACCATCTGTCCTCAGAGTCCACCTTCAGCACTGGAACCACACATATCATCTGTGTACATAGAAGTTTCTTGATGATTCTAACACTAGAAGTTAATGATTAAAGAAAAAAAATGTGCAATGTGCACTGTACAACATATGCAGATAACTGCTTACAAATCCTCAACACACAGCTGCTCTGCTTGCAGAACTCTGGCAATTCTGGCAACTAAGGCAATTTTACTTTTCACATTTCACGGTAATTTCCATTTGTTTTATTCTCCAAACTAGCTCCCCATCTTGCTTTTATAGGAAAAGATAAATTTGTCCTTCTATTTAGCAATATCTTTTAAAATCAAGTTTTATGAAACATCTGTCTCCAAATCAAATATTCACGTTCCAATTTCCTACCCTTCACTGCTTGTATGAGAGACTAGAGAGAAGTCTGGAAATAAGCCTCCTCACAAGTTTCTCTGGGATGCTTAATGCCTTATGAGTTTGATTTAGAAACTGCAGAGCTTCCTGGCTAGTTTTTAGTTTATCACTTCTGACTGTCCAAATGTAGACCAATTTAGAGAGAATATATTAACTTTCTTTCATCCTAATTAGATATCTAAGAAAGACAACTTCTTTCAAGTTCCTTGTATAGCCTTCACCCTGCCTCTCCAGTTAACAAAGGAAAAGAAGACTCACAAGTAATGGTCAACCTGTAATGACGGTGTTTTCTTCCTTGCCTCTGAAGACATATTCTCTATACCTCCCTCCTTCAACAATTATTAATGATAATTTACCTTGAATCAAATCTTGGCTGAGCATTGGCTCTGAAAATGTCACAGCCTGCCTTTTTTTTTTTTGGGGGGGGTCCCACCTGGCAATGCACAGGAGTTACTCCTGGCTTTGCACTCAGGAATTGCTCCTGGCAGTGCTTGGGGGACCATATGGGATGCTAGGGATCAAACCTGGGTCAGCCGCATGCAAGGCAAATGCCCTACCCACTGTGCTATCGCTCCGGCCCCTTGCCTGTCTTTAATCTAAGACTCCCTGCACCACCAATTGCACCTGCCCAGTGATTCTTCCAATCAAAGCCTTTACAACCTTTTTCTTAAGTGTTTAAAATTGTGTTGACTAGAATAATTTCCACAAAATTCATGGCCTTCAATGCTGTACATTACCATAGTGATTTTATTCTGGCTCAACAGTATTCAAATGAACCATGAAGTCAGGTGATATGATGAACCGTTGGATACTAGGCAACAACCCACTAAACTCACTGACACCAGTTTGTACAACTGGTGGCTCACACTTGGCTCTGGCTTAATTAATACAAATTGCAGTCCCAGTGTCAGTGTTAAGTCTCTCAAAGTGAGGCTTCTAATAAATTGTTCAGTTGATAAGTTCAGTGGGTGATGAAGACTAATAGTCCAAACAGCTGCTGTATGATAAGCTAAAGCAGATATTATAACTGGAAACAAAAGCAATACTTTGAGGACATACTGAGAGATAATTATAAACAATGTCTATTATTTTGAATTGCAAGGAAAGGTTGGAAGAGGAACAAATATCTCTGGCAGTATTCTGAGTTCATTTTGACAGGGACCATTGATCAGCATCTCTGTCCTAACTGAGACGGGAAGGAGAAAATTCCCATAATCACTTAGACAAGAACACAGTGTAAGATTAGGTTTTGCAAACTAGGAAAAAAACCCTAGAACTTTTTTCATTATTTATGTAATTGAAAGAAAAAATAGCCAAATGTCAATCTTGTCAAATATATTATGGAGTTGTTATTTCAATATACATAATCTTTTTAATTTAAAGAGTTGTTCTTGCATCAAAATATGTTGGTTACAAATACTGATTAAATAGGGTGTCAATTTTTTTGACAAGCTGGAAATTTTTGAGTTGGAGATTTGAGTAGAGGGGTATGATATTTAAGTAAAATTATTTAGATAAAATAGTATAAGAGACTTTTTATTAGGTCAGAGGACACAAAATATTCCTTTTCTTACCTTTCCTATATCGTATTAATCCACTTGAGAAACAGTCCTATATTATACTGTTAAAACCAACACTTTTCATTCAAAGCCTTGGAATATGGTACAATCATTTAAAAATTTAATTTCTGTTTCCAGTAAATGACATTTTCTTAACTACATCTAATATAGAATATTACAATCATAATGAGTTACATTAAAAGCAAATTGTTCTTGTTAATTAAATTAATTACTGGGGTCAAAGAAATGATACTGTGGGTAGGGTATTTGCCTTATCTGTGGTTTACCCAGATTCTATCCACAGCACCACATAAGGGTCACGAAATCTCACCAGAATTGATCTTTGAGCACAAAACCAGGAGTAACCCCTGAGCACCATCAGGTGTACCCCCACCAACAAATGCTATCTGTATTGAGAAAGCATACAAAGTAATGATCTATTATAACCTGCAATTTTGAAACCAGTAGGTGTAATTTAAAAACAAACATAACATGCAATTAACTTTTTCCTAAGGCCCGAATTCAGTTTTTGACAAAGCTCTTCAATGCTCTCCTTTTGGGTGTATTTTCCAATATTAGGCTTCTTTGAAGTCACCAGTCTTTCTTTGGACTTGGCACTTGGGTTTAAGTACACTTCTGACTTCCTCTGGCTCCTCTCTCAACAGCCTCCAACCACCAATCCTAAGCACGTCATCTGTGTCAGACACATTAAATGCTGTTTCTTCTGGTCAGAGTCCAGTTGAGTGACACCAGCTGGAATGGCTGGATCTTTTTTTGTATAGCTTAGTTTCCTTCTCTCGGTTTCCTTTGTCTGGTTAAAATGATGATGGACTTATCCAGAGTAAGAAATTCCAGGCTAAACCAGTTTTTATAGTCATAACCTACTATCTTTAATGGCCAGTATATATATATATGTATATATATGTAAAAGTTAGAATTCAGACATTCTCTTAAAACCTAGTTTTTCTTTAAAACAGTTTTACTGACTTAAGTAGGAACTTATTTAAATAATCTATAATACCACTGAAAAAAACCAGGTAACTCCGAATCATGATATTTTAGATTTAGGTTTCCTTGTTTCATTGTCCCGTCCCTCCTAGAAACCTGCATAAACACACTTGCTATCTGAGTTTTTAAATAATATTAATGAATAGAAGAAAATGATTCCTCAAAGTAATTAGCCACAAATAAAAAGTGGTTACAAATAAATTTTTTAAATGGTTCAGAAAAAAATGGATTTTTTCACTTTATTTAAAGGCTAATGATTGGATAGTGAGATTCTATAAAATGAAAGTGTTTTGTGCCTTTTTCTCTGTGTTTTACAATGCATTGCTTTCCACTTGTGTGATACATTCTCTCTTAATAAGTGTTTTCAAAAAGTGTTAAGTGTAGCTAAATTCTTTACTTTGTATGAACTTGCAATTATAATGCATAGACTCTTTGTTTATTGGTAGCAAATATATAGACTATTAGTAGATGTGTATAGTTTCTCTTAAGAGATAAAACTTTACATTAAGAACATTTAGATTGAGCCAGTACAGAATAAAACACAGCATAATTTTCAAAAAAGGCAACAAATAGAGGTAAGATGGCATTAAATTGCTGTTTAATTTTACCATTGGGATGTATTTGTGTTGGAGGAATATCCATATATGTATTCATAGATTTTTTTTCACTAGAAGTTGATACAATTAGAAATTCCAGACATCTCCCAGAATATCATTTATCTTTAAAAAATTTTTTTTGGTGTTTTGGGCTACACCAGAGAGTGCTCAGGGAACAATTTGTAATGCTGAAAATTAGGCTGAGGTCGGCTGCCCTTAAGGCAAGATCCTAAACCACTATATTACCTCTCTGGCCCTATTCTTTACCTACTTTTTAACTTATTCTCTTCACTGTTATGTTTGATCTGCTATTTGTTATATTTAACTTATTATCCTTATGTGAGAGACTTAACACAGTATGTACTTATTTTCACCAGATTGCAGTCCAATTCTAGTGTTTCTGGTTGTCAGGTAGGAAATCTTTCTTGATACTGTACAGCCAGTATAGGAATCATCCCATTGGACTACCATACTGTTGTTGTTTTTTTGTTTTTCAGACTTAGCATGTCTTAACAAAATAGGAAACATACCCAACTTCCTCAACAATTGATGTGAATGATTATTTCTGTTCATAACCCCTTAGAAATAACTGCTCACATAAGCCTCCCCATGTAAAGCATGGGGAGCTTACAAATATAATTATTGTCTTAGCAACTGTTTTCCCAAATACAACTAGGGGAGCTGAGATCACAATCTTAGCATACGGTTAGAGGTTTTCTTAATATACTTATCAACAGTCTTAGATACATTTGAATTACTCTTTTGTTGCTAATTCAGTTATAACTTTTGAGTTGAATGTAAATTGTAAGGTAAAGTGTTGGGAAAATTTTTAGAAAAAAATATGATATATATTAAAGTTTACTTGTTTATTAGCAACCAATCTATGAACTGCAATGTCAATTATTCTTCCTAGCCAGAATAGGATATCTGATTTTTAGGCAGTTCAATAACAAGCTTCATCAGCAGTTTAATTTGCCACTGATTTCAACAAAGATGTCTTTTGGAATGATGCAAAATGGTCACAGAGAAAGCATGTAAACCTGAATTTCTCTAAAAATGATACTAGTGCTGGAGCGATATAGAGCAGGTAGGGTGCTTGCTTTGCACACACTGACTCAGCTTCAGTTCTCAGCACTCCATATGGTCCCCCTAGCACTGTCAGGAGTGATCTGTGAATGCAGAGGCAGAATTAAGCCCTGGGCACACCGACAGGTGTGGCCTCAAAACAAATGAACCAAAAATAAATAAGAGTCCCTAATTGAATTCTTGACATTCATGGAAAATTATCTTTCTTGTTTCATATTTGGAGCTACACCTGGTGGTCCCTGGGGGTAACTTTTTGGCTCTTCCCTCAGGAATCACTCCTGGAGATGCTTAGGAGACCACATGGGATGCTGAGGAGAGAACCTAAGTCATCGGCTTACAAGACAACTGTCTTACCCACTGTACTATTGGCTACAGCCCGAGCAACACCCCCACAACCTGGCCAATACAGTGCAATAATGAGGTCTCATAAATTTCCATAGTTTCAATTAGCTGGTACTGATGCTATATGGTTATCTGGGAAATCCCAATGACCATATATTAATTAAATTAGCGGGTATCGAGTTTGCCTTGCATGCGACTGACCTGGGTTCGATTCCTCCGTCCCTCTCAGAGGCGCCTGGCAAGCTACCAAGAGTATACCATCCGCGCAGCAGAGTCTGGTAGGCTACCCGTGGCATATTTGATATGCCAAAAAAAGTAACAAGTCTCATAATGGAGACGTTACTGGTGCCCGCTTGAGCAAATTGATGAACAACAGGATGGCAATGCTACAGTGCTACAGTGCTATGAAAAATGTTAACTGTTGTTTTAGGTCTTCTTTATGTATACCCCATGTATGTATTGGATATCTTCTAAGAGGCCTCTTATTTGCACTTTTCCCCAAAGTGGGTTATACGCACCTTGTGTTGGGGGAAAGTGGGGGCAGGGTGCTCGAATGGTCCAGGGGGCAGAGGACAATAGTTGCCTTAGGTGCAATCAGAAGTGTTTTTGTTTGTTTGTTTGTTTGTTTGTTTGTTTTTTGGTTTTTGGGTCACACCCGGCAATGCATAGGGGTTACTCCTGGCTCTTCACTCAGGAATTACCCCTAGCGGTGCTCAGGGGACCATATAGGATGCTGGGATTAGAACCCGGGTCGGCTGCGTGCAAGGCAAATGCCCTACCCGCTGTGCTAGCCCCGTGTTTTTGTTTTTTTTATTTTCTCTGAAATAAGAATGATAGGCCAAATAAGTTTAGGAAGTTCTTAAGAATGTGTTGTTCTTCATAGAAATATCATTTCAACAATAATATTAGCATACGAGATAGCTTCCTTATTGAATATTTACAATAACTTTGTCATGCTCAGAGAAAATTCAGCAGATCAAATGCAGTTTGTCACATCAGAACTGATTTTAAATCCAAGTCAGTGGATTTCCTAGTACTTTATGAAACCCATTGAAGTTTCCTGTAATGTATAAAGAGTCATGAAACTCTGTTATTGATATCAAGTGCATGAAATAAATAAGTACCTATGGAAAGCTTTATTCAGACCCATGGCCTGATTCATTATAAAGGGTGGAGAGGATGGAGGGGTGGATTGGGTAGGTAAAGAAGACAAAAAAAGTTATTCAGGAAGAGGAAACAAATTATTGCCTGGCTTCTGTCTGGAGAGGCTGTGGTTAGAGACAGTGGGAAAACGGAAATGTAGACTGTGCCCAGAGGGATCAAAGGGGTGAGAGGGAAAAGAAAAAAGGCTAATAGATAAAGAAGGCCTAAGTCTGGAGAGTTCTGAAAGCCTGGCAGATTTATTAATAAGATAGTAGCAAACCAGTGTGAGTCCTTGAGTTATGAATGTTAAGGGGAAGTATTTTAACGAGGTTTCTTGTTCATGGCCTGTGTGGTAGCTGAAAATGTAAAGTTTGAATTCAGCCAGTCTGTTGCTGCCAAATCAAGATGTGAAAGGAATTGAACTTTCTGGCAGCATGGTGTAAAGAAGCAAGTCCTGGGGAGGGAGGGATAGCACAGCGGGTAGAGCGTTTGCCTTGCACGTGGCCAACCCGACTTCGATTCCCAGCATCCCATATGGTCCCCCAAGCACCGCCAGGACTAATTCCTGAGTGCAGAGCCACGAGTAACCCCTGAGCATCTCTGGGTGTCACCCAAAAAGCCAAAAAAAGAGAGAGAAAGAAGCAAATCCAGAGAGCTCAGGAATGTATTGAAAACACATGACGATACATTATAAATGATAGAGTTCTAGGGTTTTAGCTGAGGGATTAGAAGAACATGAGAGTTTTTTGGCTATCTTTGAGAATAACATTGAGAAAGTTATTATGCTTTAGTGATGTAAGTACCTTTATTCTAAGGTAAATGCTTTAAATTTATTAGTAATACGTTATATACAGCAGATGAATCTATTTATAATCCATGTAACTTTGATACTACTTCCAATATTATTAAAATTACTAAAATTATTTATTACATATTCAACTGTAGGTTCCTTTATCTTATCTTTCCTTTTGGGGGGTCAGGGGTAGATGAGGCACACATGGCCGCTTTCCAGGCTTACTCCTCTCTCTGTGCTCAGGGATTCTCCTGGTGAGACTCGGCAAACCATATAAAGGACTGAACCTGGGTCAGTCTTGTATGAGCAATCACCTTCTTGGCTATGCTAACTCTCTGGTGACCTAGTCCTTTTATCTTTTAAGAATGAGTCTACTGTTCTAATAGAAGTGGCTACTGTATCAAAAACTAAATGCACTAAGTATCTTCATAGAACCAGCCTGTATCTTGCTCATGTTGTGAAGCTATTAATTCTGACCTTTAGAATAGCTTGCAGATACAAGGCAGTTCTCTGGTATTAGACTTTGAAGTAAATATGCCTAAGACATTGTTTTTCAAAGTAGTGGGTTGCTTAGAATGATACGGAACAACAAAGATAATTAGAGATCATATTTCAGTGATTTTTATAGACACACAAATTTTATTCAAAACACATCAAATTAGTAGCAGAAGTGGAACCGGAATTTATATTTGTGATTCTTAATTTACTCTTCTGGGATCTTCTCTGTTTAATATTATCAACAATAGATGCAAGAATTTGATGTCAGGAAAAGTTTTATTATCTATTGTCTCATGAGTACTAAGAGTTCAATTAATTAGAAAAAAAATGAAACCATTTGTTTAGGAAGGAGTTAATGAGGCACATATATTTGAGGAAATTTCACTAATAAAGTTTGAATAAGTCACAGGAAGAAGTCACATACCAGTGAAGAGTAAGACTAAAATTTAAACTTAGGTTTTGTGTCTTTCAAGTTTTTTTTTTTTTTTTTGCTCTTTGGGTCACACCCAGCGATGCTCAGGGGTTACTCCTGGCTCTGCACTCAGGAATTACTCCTGGCGGTGCTCAGGGGACCATATGGGATACTGGGGATCGAACCTGGGTCGGCCTCGTGCAAGGCAAATGCCCTACCTGCTGTGCTATTGCTCCAGCCCTTGTGTCTTTCAAGTTTATCTCAGATTCTGGCCTTATTTCTGCTCTAATTACTGTATATGATATATTTAATACAGTCTCCCAGTTATTTCTTCTACTTTAGGTGAGTTTGAGTTTTAGGCAAGAGGTTCTTTCATTATTAAAGGCTTGTGACAACTAGCAATACAGACTTCAACCAGTATCAAGGATAGTAGGGTACTGAACCAGGGAAGAAAACTGAAAAATGAAAATTTTCTTATACACTGCTTCTTGAACCAAGTCGTGAATGAATACTACCAAAAAGAGTCCAGGTTAAAGGGATACTGGACTGATATTAGCTTGGACACTAATAAATGATAAACATTTGACAGTATGTTTTAATAATGAAAAGGGGCAGTGAGTAGCATCAGACAATGCAGGGAGTACAAATCAGTGGATGACTGAAAAGTATTTATTGGATTTGGGAGTTAGGGAAACTTCAGAGTTTTGAGATACAGATTTCACTGGTACGTAGATTGAAGAGGTGCAAGGAATGAGCATTTATGTTTCTTTTCTTCCTTTAAGAATATGATATGGATTTTGTGTTAATTATGTCTTGTAACTGTCTCTAAGTTGCATCAGTTCTGCAAATAATTCTTGTTTTTTGAATGACTCAAATAGACTTTTGCATGAGATTCTTAGCAGTATATCTTCAGGGAGCAGAATAGGATTAGGGTTTATGTATGTTTGAAAATCTAAGGTCTTTCTTCTCAGCTTCCTCAAGACAACATTTTTCCTGAAAATGTGATTTTATGTAGCAGATCTTTATTGCTCCTCCAAATGCTAGCAGATACTAGGAAAAGTCTTCAGAAGAGGAACCTTAGAAATCCTAAGAACTTGGGCACCAATATTCTTGCCCGTTTTTTTTCTTAGTACTCTGTGGCATAATTATTATTTAAATAGCATATGTCCATCACCTTCGAAAAATGTCTTGGGGCTGGAGATAGGGCACAGCCGGTAGGGCGTTTGCCTTGCAAGTGGCCAACCACGGTTCGATTCCCAGCATCCCATATGGTCCCCAAGCACTGCCAGGAGTAATTCCTGAGTGCAGAGCCAGGAGTAACCCCTGAGCATTGCTGGATGTGACCCAAAGAGCAAAAGAAAAAAAAAGAAAAATGTCTTCTTTGGGGACTTTCTAAACTCTGACCCTGCAAATTATTTCTTTTGGTGTTTCTCTCTCCAGCTACCTAGTTGATATCTACATTCAAGTGGAAGTTTAAGAAACTCTGGGGATGGTGGAAGCGATACTAGTAACATTGGTGGGGGAGAATGGGCACTGGTGGAGGGATGGGTAAACTATCACTGTGTGACTTAAATGCAAACATGAAAGTTCATAAGTTTGTAACTGTACTTCATGGTGATTCACTAATAAAAAATTTGAAAAATGAAAAATAAATATTTTTTTTTTAAAAAAAGAAGCTCTTTAAAGATTATCCTGCGAGGTTAAGAGATAGTTCAAATGACCAAAAGGCATGCTTGATATGCAGAGGCCACAAGTTCTGTCCCCAGCACCACATGATCCCCCAAGCACAACCATTCATAGATATGGTGGTTTCCAGGCACTGCCAATTGTGGTCCTGATGACCCCCGAAACACCCAGGTCCGAGCACTGAACCTTTAGGCTCACACAACCCGGGAAGTATTGGAAAGTGGTCCCCCAGTCCCCTGGGCACTGTGTCAGAGTCTTCCCAAAATCACCTTGCAGTTTATCTCCTAATTTCACTTGGAATGTGATTTTACTTTTCTTATTACTTTGACTGGGTAGCTACATTCAAGACTATCTCCTTTATTGAGCTCCAAGGATAAAGGGAGTGAAAACCTTATGACAGGACAATACATGGCATGCTTTTCTCTGAGTTTTGTGATTTTCAAAATTTTAGATAGTAACATAATAATCACCTCAAAAGAGTATATGTCTAGCTTTGCCTCCGTGGTTTGATAATAATAGTGATTTATCTTTTAGTGTTTAAGCTAAATATACATTAGTAGTTCAAAAGCAAATCATACCTCAATTTCTTCTCTGGACTCTTCCTTTACAAAAGTTTGTGTACTTCTGATTTTAGGCTGACTGGCGTCATAGAATTCTTTGGGTACCTGGTTGTTTCTAGTTCATCAAAGAAACATGTGCTCTGTAGCTGATACTTGCTATTGGCATGGCAAGAACTCATGCTTCAGAAATTGCTTCATAAAATTCTGTAAGTTTTGATTACTAAATTCCTTTAAAATTGACTTCCTTATGGTCAAGGACCACATATGGTGGTACTGAGGAGACCATATGTAGTGCCCAGATTTGAACCATTATTAGGGCAACTAGCTATATGCAAAGCAAGTGCTTTAATCTCTGTACTATCTGTCCAGTCTTGACACTGACTTCTGTTTTTCTATTTTATGCATAAAATTAAGAATAATTGGATAACCTCTGTTGACAGTCTCCAACATTGAATTTCAGACTAATAACAGTCAAGTCACCCTTAAGTATATGGTACATCTTTTACTAATGTCTATCACAGAATCTAATTAACCTTGATATTTGTGGCTCAGTTTATGCCAAAAAAATCTTCTGTATGTGTCTAATATCATAGTAATTTTTATGTAATTACCAAAAAAAGTGAAGTTTTAGGTTATAAATATTTTCTACTTTTATTAATAAAAAGTGAGTTCCAGTCAACATATTTAAATTTTCCATTGCTAATAATCATTTTTACTGACTTTTGTTTTACCATTTTAAACCACTGTTCTGAATTTATTTGCAATTATTTTATTCTATTTAACCATATATATGCTTGTAGAATTTGCTAATAATCATGCATCGCATCATTTGAGCAGAACTGTGTCATCCAGTTGAAGTGATGAAGGAAGGTGGACAAGCTGAATGCAATTATCAAAGTTGGCATGTGCCCAGTATCCTGTAGATGGCAGCCAGCTGCTCAGATAAATGATGGGGTTGTTAGGTTTTCTAGATGGATTGTATGCCAGTGGCCTTGATGAGTCATAAAATTGTCTCTTTTTCACTGTCCAAGCTTGTAAAAATTACTTAATATTTTTTAGATGAAATTGGAACATCCAGGGGGTAGGTCATATCAAGGATGTTAGAACAATCTGACAGTGACATCTGTCACTCTGTTGTATGCCAGGTTTGATTGGAAGGATTTGGCTAGTGGAAAGGTGTCCAGTGATTCCATTACTGTTCTATATTTGTCATCTTGCCACAGGCATGGACTATATCTTCAAGATGTCATCCAACTTAGAGTGAGAGTCCCAGAGAGAGGAAGACCATTTGCCAAGCAATAACTAAACACTCCTCAAAACAGAACTAAAATGTTCATACAGAATTGCCAATTTAAGTTTTATTTTGATTTTTGAACTCTTAAACACATCTTAAGAGGGGGAAAATTGTTTAGTGAAGGTAAGTATATTAAGGGCATTTGTTTGTCGGTTATTAATTTTTATTGAGGTCAATAAAGATTAATAATGATTTAGTGATCTCATTTTATACAGACATAACAGTATTTGGGAAGGCCTCGAGATGAAATTAAACATGACATATTAAAGAGATATTTAAAAATGGCCATTATGACTGCCCAAAGTAAGGAGCAAGAAGAAAAAATTCAGTGTTTTAAACAAGAAATTGATGATAATACTGCATTTTTCTGGTAGAGAGTTTTTGACTTCACATTATAAAATGCTCTTTGGAGGGGAAGAAAAGAGAAGATTTCTGAATAACTAAAGAGTATCATAGTGATTTAGGGAAGGGGTGATGCTCCAGCATTAGATTGTGAAAATGAAAACATGTATATGGATTCCAGAGATATAAAGTACAAGAATGAGAAGTGTATCTAGACAATAGTAATATTGAGGGAGAAGATATGAGAAATTCCTGTGTGTCTAAGGTAAGTAGCTAGTTAAAATATGGTCTAATTGAGATTAGAAATCCAGATGGAAGGTGAAACCGAGAGAGAGAATGAGTTAAATTCAGATTCCAATTCAAAGGAGGTGTGTGGTTTTTTAAAAATATTTTATTTGCTAAAGCACCATGAGTAACAAAGTCACTCGTAGTTAGGTATTTGACATATGATGTCCTATCACCAGTCCTGCCACAAGTGTCTACTTCCCTTCACCAGTGTTCCCAGGTTCTCTGTCCTACCGCTCACCCCTTGCCCCAGCCCAAACTTACCATCTCAACAGGGATCTTTCAAGTTTGGTTATTAAAGCTTGGGTCTCATGATTTCAGTGTTGTTGACTCTGTGGTTTGGATATTTAGCTCTATTATTCCTTAACACCTCCAATGTACCTGAATCCCTTTGATTCCTGCCCCATTGCTTCTCATCTATCTCTTCTCCCCCTTCCCCTTCACCTTCTTTCCTTTCCTTCCCTATACTCTGGAGCTAAGTGTATCCAGGCATTCCCCACTTTAAATCATTGCATTTCCTCATCCAGTGGCCCTTAATACAAACATGGAATCATCAGAAAATAGATAAATAAAAGTAAATTTGTAGTAATCGTTATATCTCACAATGGTGATACAAAAGCCACTATTTGAGGATTTACTCAGCTGGTTGGTGCTAGTTGAATGTTTTATTTTATTGGTTTTGTTTGTAAGGTTTTGGGGCTTCTAAACAACTTTCTTATCAAATTTCCTGTGCTCCTACTGGGCTGTCAGTAGTGTGAAATTTGGAGCATGAATACGCAGCAGCACACTCTAGGAGCTGTGAAGTTGGGGCTTTATAAATATAAGTCATATCATCCTCTGTTCTTCTAGCATACTTCATTTCATATATCTCACAGTTCCATCCATGTTGCAGAAAATTGCATGGTTTCATTATTTTTTGTAGCTGCATAGTATTCCACTGTGTATGTATCCCACAGCTTCATGATCCAGTGATCTGTTGTTGGACATCTAGGTTGATTCCAAACCTTAGCTATTGTACTGAGTTATGCAATGTATAGTGGTGTGCATATGTCCTTTTGAATGAATGTTTTTCTGTACTGGGTGTAGATACCCAAAAGTGGAATTGCTGGATCGTATGATGGCTGAATTTTAAGTTAAGTGAGAACCCCAAAAGATGTGTCTATTACCTAATAGGAACTTCAAGTAGGCACTTATTTTTAAGCATTTATATATATATATATATATATATATTAAATACAAGATACTACAGTTTTGAGGATTTTTTAAATTTATTTTCTAATTGAGTCACCATGAGAACAGTTACAGGGCTTTTAGAATCAAGTCTCAATCATACTATGCTCAAACACCCATCCTTTCACCAGTGCACATGTTCTACCACCAATAACCCCAGAATACCCCCAATTCCACTCCCCCTCTGCCTATGTGGCAGATGATTTTCACTTTACTCTTTCCTTACCTTGATTACATTCAATTTTTGACAGGAAACTCACTATCATTATTTAGAGTTTTTCTCCCAACAGAGGAAAAACCTCTGCCAAACCTGTCGGAATGGCATCATTAGATTGTATGTTTTCTATTGTTGGTAACAAAGAGCATATGATGTTTCACAGCCACAAAAGCGGCTGCCCAGATTTGAAATTCTGGTATTAGGTCCAGAGGTATTTCTGACAGCAGCCGCTGCATTCCGAGATTGGTTTCTGTGGTGTTGGGATCATGGCTGTTCAGGAGCAGAGGAGCTGTACATGGGCGACCGCTTGGGGTCTCATTTGGACAGAAGGCAGGGCCGGTTCTGCCTCTCCCATCACAAGATTACCCATGCATCCTGTCCCACCAATGCAAACTCCTACCTCTCTGTCCAATTGGTTCTGAACAGTGGTGGTCGCCATGCTGTCCAGGGGGGAAAAGGCCAAGGGACAGAAACCCTTCTCCTCCCGGGACTGCGGGGGCTGTAGCTTAATTCAGAGACCAGGGGTATATCTGCCAGGAGCCGCTGCATTCTGATATTGGTTTCTCTGCCTCTGGGATAATGGAAGCTCAGGGGTGGCAGAGCCATTCCTGAGCATATATTTTATATATCAGGAAAGGTCACGAGGCCGTGTAAGCGGTCATGCGGTTTGGAGATGTCCCAGTCCTGCATACCAGAGCCGTGTTAATAGAAGCTCAGTGTTGCCGGGGCTCCATCTGGAGAAGGCATGCTGGCTGTACCTTCTCCATCTGGCATCCCGGTGTTGTTGGCCCGGTCTGGGGTCCGGAGCAATCTCCAGCTGGCAGTGCCTGCCGGAACAGCCCGGATTCTTCACTGCTGGATGTGGCAAGATGGCGCCGAGTGGCACTTTTAAATATAAGTTAGAGAGTCAAGCAGAGAGACTTCAGAGTTCTTCATTTGTGACTGAGATGCACTCAACATAGATATTTTTACAAAATGGAACAGAACTAGGAACTGGGCAAATCCTAGGAATTCCTCAACCCCCAAAGAAATTGATGAGCTAAGTTTTGATGATAATGAGGTAGACATTGTAGGGGAAGAATAGTTCACTACACAATATGTCCCAGGAACACGAAGATTCTCAAACTGTTAGTTCAGGGTTTTGACAAAGAAGTCTGACTATCTCGTAGGTGGGCGGCCACGCAGTCTTTTGACATCCTGTGGAATCCAGTCGGTAACAGCTCTAGTCCAGCGGTCATCTCTAAATCACATTAGGTGTCTGGCCCATCTGATTTTTGATACCATGGAAAACGAGAGGGTGTCCCTGATTCTTGATCGTTGACGAATGTTAGAACTCCTGATTCCTTCTCTGACTTGAGTGAAATGTAATATTCCCAGCACAGCTTCTTTCGATTCCTCACATTAAAAAGTAGTCTGCATTAAGTGTTACTGCAAAGAGTAGTTTGTCTAAAGAGTAGTTTGGCACCTTGAGATCAAATCAATGTGTCAACAATATTAGTGTCAATCAAAAAAGAAGCACAGACTTCACAGGTTTCACAAGATCTAGCTAAATCTGAAACACTGGGCATTGTTAGCAGGTCTGGCTCAGACATCCATATGTATTGCCAGCAGAGGGGTACCTTTCAGAAAGCACCTGGGCTGGCAGAACTTTTGCAAGCATAGATTTTTGACTGAAACAATCACTAGGAAAATAATAGCTTTAAATCATTAGGATGATTAGATGTGCGTAATCTCCTCTGACCTCGGAAGTTTAGCAGGGTCGGACCTGGTTAGTACTTGGATGATATAGAATCAGTAAGATGACTAGATGGTAAAGGGCATATAAAATTGGATATGTAGAATTAGAAAAATGTCATGTCCTTGTGCATAGTGGTGGTAGAAATTTTTCTCACTTTTTTTGACATAATCCTGTTTTTTAAATGTAAAAGCAATACTTTACAATGTTGTTCAAAATACAGTTGTTTCAGGCATTTAATGTTCCACCAATATGACCTTCTCCTCACCAATGTCCTCAGTTTTCCACCCATTCCCCAAGCCTGTTCTTTTAGCAGGCACAAACAAATTTACTTATTATTGCTTTTATAAGAATGGCAAATGGAACAATCAGGAAATAGATCAATAAAAGTAAATTTATGAAATTCTTACATTTCACAATGGTGTTATGAAGGTCACTATTTGAGGATTTATTGAGCTGGTAGGAACTGGTTGAATATTTTTGTTTATTGAGCTTAGTGGGCTTCTAAACAACTTTCTCTTCAAATTTGCTGTGCTCCTACTGGGCAGTCAGTAGTGTGAAATTTGGAGCATGCATACATGGCAGCACACTCCAGGAAGTGTGAATTTGGACTATTTATACATCAGAGAATGTCAGGTCTGGGGGCTGCTGTGTCTATCCAGCAGGTAGGCGAATCCGTCCTCCCCCATCCCAAGAAGGCCACAGAGTTATCTGCCCAGAGATTAATTGACCTGGGATGATTCCGTGACTTGCTGGCTTTATGAAGTTCAGTTGTGGAGCTGGACTGTTTATGTGTCGAGGATGTTGGGTGTGAGTGAAGGCTACTGTGCCTCTCTGGCAGGGAGAGAAGTATGCCCACCCCCATCCCCAAGAAGGCTTTGAGATCTACCTGAGGCAATTTGCAGCTTGGTGGCTTAATTAAGACTTTATAATATCAGGGGCTGGGACAACATAAGAGGTAAAATCTGCTTGTTGCCTGTCTGTAGAATACAATGAAGTTATGTTAAAAATATTTATTTATTTATTTATTTACTTATTGCTTTTTTGGGTCATATGCGGTGATGCTCAGGGGTTACCCCTGGCTCTGCACTCAGGAATTACTCCTGGCAGTGCTCAAGGGACCATATGGGATGCCGAGGATCAAACCTGGGTTGGCCTCATGCAAGGCAAACGCCCTATTCACTGTACTATTGCTCCAGCTAAAAATATATTTTTATTTTTAAAAAAATTAGAAACCTCATTTATCACAGGGAAGATACCATGATTACTGCAATAAGGTTCAAGTATGAGATAAAATTTAATGTAATATATTTTAGATGCCAGAGTTTAAAACTTAATTATGTAAATAATAATAGGAAGTATACAGTATTGGATTAAATGATTTGAATTTCCCTCTTTGAATAAGTTAAAATCATACCGCAATTAATCATTACAAATTCACTTCTGTTGATTATCTTCTGATAGTGCCATTTGCCAATTCTCTAAGTTTTTTTGAAGCAAGCAATATGAAATAAGTGTGCTGAACATTATATGAGGTTATAGAAGTATTATCGAATTATGCTTTTTATTTGATATTAGGGAATATCTGGTGATCACATTTGTAAAGATAAATGTGAGGTTGCCAACATATACACCTGTCAAAGGGGCAGTCTGGGGATGGCAGGACCCTGGGGACACTGGGGGTGGAGTTGGTGCTGCAACTCTGTATGCCTGAAACAATTTCATTAGAAGCAACTTTGTAGATCATGGTGTCTTAGTTAAGAATAAATAAATATGTATTAAAATTTTTGGTGGGGATCAAGTTTGGGGTCATATCAGCAGGGCTCAGGGCTCAGTCCTTGCTCTGTACTCAAGATCACTCCTGGTGGGGCTTCAGGGACCATAGGTGGTGCAAGAGATTCAGTCAGTGTTGGTTGCAGATAAGGCAAGCACTTAACTCCTGTAGTATCTCTCTGGCTTTTAAATTATTTTTTAAAATTACTTTCATACCTTATATTTCTCTTTTAAAAACATGGAACCAATTACCTTTCCCCCCTTTGTTTTCTCTTCTTCTTTTCTTGTCTTTTCTTTTCCTTCTTTTTTGGCCTCCCAAAGAGTTCTCAAAGAGTCCAGGATCATTCCTATCAATATAAATCAAACACTCAGGCCCTTTAAGGGTGCTAGAGACATAGGATCATATCCTGTAGTGCTCAGGGGAGACTTCAGTGCAAGGGATATAATCATTATCCCGAGCATGCAAAGCATGTACTTCCAATCTTGTCCTCTCTCTTAGGTCAATTCCATGGGTGTTGGAGAGAGTGGGGTCACTCTTGGCCATCCTCTAGGATAACTCCTGTCCAGACCATGCTCATGGTACCCTTTGTAGTACAAGGGATCAAACCTGCGTCAGCCACATGCAAAGTAAGCACCCTACTTCTATACTATCTCTCCAGTCCCAACGTCAATTACTTTGTACATAATGTAGACTCTAATTCATTATTGGGTTAGTGATTTCAAAAGAAAAATAAGAATGTTTTTCTGCTTTTCAATGCGTATAATATTATTTTTTATAACAGGGCTATTACTAAATTGAAATAACCCTCCACAGATGAGTGAAAGTGAAAGATATGCTTCCTTAATTAATATTTTAATTTCACTTGATCATTAATTCATATTTACACATAAACTGCATTTTGTTAAATTAATTAGTTAGGGCAAATGCTCCTGGTCACATGTGCTGAACATTATATGAGGTTAGAAAACTGCTATCAAATTATGTTTTTTTATTTAATATTAAAGAATATCTGGTAATCATACCTGAAAAGAGAAATTTGAAGTTGCAAAATTTGAATTAAAATAATAAAAACTACAAATTCCATGCTAGTATCGTGTTTAGTAGCTAAACTTTGAATCTAGTCCTTGTTACTTTGCAATCAAGTCATTTTGAAATGTAGTTCCCCTGGGAGTGAAATGAATTTAGCATTTGGAACATACTAAATTACTGTGCTTTATTCCTATCTATGGATCAAATTTCCTTGATAACCATCTATAAAAGAAGATTATATGACAGAGAGGCATTCCTGATTTGCATAAATAAGAAATAAAAGAAAGTTTGTCATTGAGGAAAAGGTAGGAAAAAGAATTTGATGTTGAGAGAAAAGTTGAGGCTGCTAATTAAATTCCATGTTCTTTCATGCACACTCCCAAAAGATAATCAAGTAAGTACTGGAAAGTAGTAAATGGCTTCTATAATGAGGGCAAATAAGTTTTTAGGATAAAACTTCAAGTTAAGTCATATGTTCAGTCACTGGAAGACATATCTTATGGAAAAACCAAATGGGAAATCATGTCAGAATAAAAATGGTGGCCAGATGATGGAATGCCTGAAATGAACATATTGTATGAGAATTTCCCAAGTCATCCACAGTGTAGTGAAAGCCAAGGTCTGGCTGAGACAGCACAGAAGATGCCAGATGCTCTGGGAGCTTTGCCAATATTTCACCACCAGGGAAATTTGAATTAACATCAGAGCCTGTGAGTAAAGCATCTCTCACTGCATTGAGGTCCCATTCCCATCAAGAGAAGTCAGATAAATTTAACTTCCTTCTTCATCCAGAAGTCAACTTGTAAAGGAAAAGCTAGAAGAAGCTATAACAAAGAGTTTTCAACTTTCAAAAAGACAATAGAATATCAGAAAAAGCTGAATTTCTTTGATTAAGAAAACTATCTCTAGTCCTTATCCCACCTCGACTATAATTTGAAGCATCCTAAAGTTGATATAAATTATGAAATATTTTAATGTTTAATGTACACATTTTGAAACTAAGTTAAACTTAGACTTATGATCATAATAATTTTATTTTTAAGCAGATTTTGGGTTGTATTCCAAGTATGTCATAAGTGTCCGGTAAAATACAGGATTCACTATTTTTCAGTTTTATTGAGAAATAATTGTCATATAATGCTGCAAAGTAGGGTATATTATATCTTTAAATGTACAATATAATTATATGTACATGTTGAAAAATCATCAGCATGTAAGTTTTGTGATCTTCTATCACCTTACATAGGAAAATTTAATTTTTTCAAATGAGAACATTTAAGATTTATTCTTAGTAACTTTCAAATATGTCACATCAAATTGCTAACTTTAGTCAGATTGTGATACATTACTTTCCCAGAACTGAAAGTTTGTAGCTTTTGATTCTCTTCATCCTTTCTCCATTCTTTATTCACATTTAACAAACACCTGTTGAGTCTCTGAGTGATGATAAGACAGTCCTTTCCTAGCCACAGGGATGCTCAGGTGAGCAGATCAGATGCAATATCATGAACCCCTCCCTTCAGAGGTTTATAGTGTTATAGCAGGGTCAAACTAATTTGAGTTCACGATCAGGATGAAACAATGCATCTGACTTACCAGCAAACCAGATATATTATATTAGTGTTAATTAAACACGTGTCAAGGAAAGTAGAGAGATGTATGGCAGACAGTATACCATGTCATCAAAATTCCACTCAAATGAGCCTCCGGGTAGGTATTTCAATTACCTAATTGCAAATCCAAAAAATGTTACAATGAGGTTTTTAGAAATAAAGTAGGACAATGAATTAACCTGTTTGTTTGTTTGTTTTAGTCCCACACCCACCCAGTGGTGTTCAGGGTTTTCTCCTGACTCTGTGGTCAGGGAATCACTCTTGTAGAACTCAGGTATGCTATAGGGTGTCAGGGATTGAACCTGGGTTAGCTTTGTGCAAGGCAAATGCTCTATCCACAATACTATAATTCCAACCCCACTAAACATCTCTTAAACCAACATTTGTTATTTTTCTCTGACCTCAAAAGATTTAGAAAAATTTTAGTTTTATTCCAACATGGTTCAGGGTGTTAAGCAAATATTTGCTCACTTACATCCTCAAGAAATGCCTTCAAGGAAGTCATCCTTGAAGTGTTATTTTACAAAGGAGGAGACTGAAGCAATGCCTTAGATAATTTATCTGAGGTCACTCTTCTCTTACCAACGCAAACTTAGTCTACCCCTGGGTCTGGTTTTTCATTGTGCAAAAGTTCTCAAAGTTCAGTGTGTATAAGAGAAGTTTACAGAATTTGTTTAGAATACAGATTCCAGAGCCCAGTCGCTAATGTTCAATTAGAGGACGCCCGAAATGGGATCCAGTAAGAAAGATTTCTTTCAATACCCAGGGGGGCTCTGGTTCAGGTGATTCTTAGCCCACCCACTGAAGACATTGGACTAGAGTGATGACAAAGCAATCTAACTGGTAACTACATAAGTTGAATGGTTGGAATGAGAACCTCCCTTTAGATCAACACCATAGTTAAATAGTAACACTGAGCCAGAAATAATACTTTTGTTCCATTCTAGAACTATGCCTTGACTTTGACATGTAAAATGAGAGAGGGAATAAAATATATTTTAGTCAAGTGATAATGAGATGGCAGCAAAATATCAATAATAAAGACTTCAGCTATATGACAGTGCAGTCTGTACATGCCAAGCAAAAAACCAATACAACTTAGATAAGAATAATTTGAAATACTGCTATTTGTACATTACAGAGAAACCAAGCTTTTCAGTTAGTGACACATAGAGACATAGATTGAAGTCCTATATGTAAACAGAACAAAATTTAGACTGCACTTCTAGAGTAAAGACAAAATGATCAAGTTTGATATCTGATATAATGAAAAATGTACATAATATACGTTTGATTTCAAATGCTAATTTTCATACATTTAATGTTTTAAAATAGGACATATCTTACAACTAGTGTATTCATTAAGTGCAATAATATGTTTTCTTTCCTGTCCAAATTGTGATATAGAATTAAAGAAATACAATTATTTAATTGTCATATCTTACATAACACTGATTACAAGGCTACACAAATATACACATGTATACATAATTTTAAGTTATGATAAAGAATATATTTTCTTCAATGACTACTTTTGTTATAGAAACAAAGAAAATATAATAGTTCTAATACGCACATCAGGGTTCAAATTTGAAACTATAGATGAACTACATGAAAATTTAGTTTATTCAATATAATTTAGATTTTTCTAGTGGTGGACATATACAAACTACAAATAGTCTCTTCCTTGCATACTTTACCTCTATCCTTTACAACCCTTCTAAACTATTTAATAGTTTTGACTTGAATATGTATATTTTATGTGCTTGTTTTTAGGCCAAAAGCAGCAGTATTCAGGGCTTTATCTTGGCTTTCTGCTCCGGGGTCACTCCTGATGGTGTTCAGAAAACCATAAGTGGTGCCAGGGATCTAACTCAGGACAGTCATACGAAAGATGATTGCCTAACCCTTAAACTATCTCTCCAACTCTTTCTGTGACTGTGTTTATCAGAGAAAATAAGTAATGAACTTGATAGGTGTGATTTTCTTTTTTATTTTTAATTTGAAAAAGAAATATTGGAAAACTTCCAAATGTGGAGTAATTTTAAATAAAACAAAAGAAAAGAAAGTAACTTCGGGGATGGGAATATAACTCTAAATATAACACTGAAAAAAATCATCACAGAAGTATTGAACTTCACAAGGCTGTATAAGCAGTTGATGAATGAATGTGAGTTGCACTAAGTTTTATAATATTATAATCCCAAAGTAACATTATAAATTCCCCCAAAGTAATATTATAATCATATGTAAATTATATTTGCAGAGTAGTAATATTCTACAATCTTATGAGGAAATTATTTTCTCCAAATCATAAATTGTAAGAGTTTGTGATGTAGCAAAGGGTGAAAAGAAACTTACTAGTTTTAGCCATTAAAAGAAAAAGGGGGGCTGGAGTGATAGCACAGCGGGTAGGGCGTTTGCCTTGCACGCGGCCAACCCGGGTTCGAATCCCAGCATCCCATATGGTCCCCTGAGCACCGCCAGGGGTGATTCCTGAGTGCATGAGCCAGGAGTGACCCCTGTGCATCGCCAGGTGTGACCCAAAAAGCAAAAAAAAAAGAAAAAGGTTTGCTTTATTTAATCATTCATCAGATTGCTTCTTTCAACAAATGTTTCTGGAGGGTAGAGTCTGCAGGCAAACTCCTCCATGTGGAAAATGGAGCCCACTGACCCTATTTGAGCCATGATAACACCATGGCTGGGAGAGTTTTGTAAGGGTTCAATGGGAATATCTAGCCAGGTAATATTTATGTAGTGTGATAAAATCTGGTATTGTAGGCTAAAGGAATATTAGGTGCATGGACAAGAAAGGGAGAGAAAGAATGACACAGGTTGAGGTTGCAGTTTTTTCAGTTTGGCTAAGACTGCAGAAATGAACAAAGGTGAGAAAGGGTGAATGAAAGATAAGAATGAAAGGCAAGCAGTGAAGTGATATTATTTAGGGATCACTTGGAAAGCTACTACAAAAGATGATAAAACATGTTTTAAATCATCCCACTAGTATTAACTGAATTATAGAGAAATATTCCATATTTATATTTTTAATTGCCAATTTTTGTCATATTTAAAATTTGATGATTTATATTCAAATCCAGCTAACCCCTGCTAGCTTCAAAATAACTGAACTTAATACCACAGCAAAAAATAAGGCTTTTATCTTGGGCATATAGAAGAAAATGCACACTAAAACAAACAAAATGATATAAAAACTAAAGAACAAAAAATGACTTGCTCCTTTTATACTGTTCTGAAGCAAAGTAGAGCAAAACAAATACATCTCTTGGAAAAGTAGGAAAGTGGGCTACCACTTCTAAAGAAGATATCATATTTCAAAGGATAAGAGAATAACCATAGCATAGTAGAATAAATCTGATTTAAGAGGGACTTAAAAAGCAAGCATGATCTACGTAAGTAGGTTAATCACAGCTCTGAGATTTTTTTTTTTTGCTTTTTGGGTCACACCCGGCAATGCACAGGGGTTATCTCCTAGCTTTGCACTCAGGAATTACTCCTGGCGGTGCTCAGGGAACCATATGGGACACTGGGAATCAAACCCGAGTTGGCCATGTGCAAGGCAAATGCCCTACCCGCTGTGCTATTGCTCCAGCCCCACAGCTCTGAGATTTAACAGAAATATTTATCCTCCTTTTCTAATACATTTTCAAAAAGGTGTCACTTTTTTCGCTGTGCTCTTCCGTCTTTTATTTCTTGTCCTCTTTAATTTTTTGTCCTGCCTCCTTCATTCATAGCATATTGCTGTTTATGTATTTCTGTTGAGAGAAAACACAAGCAAGGAACTTAATGCTGAAGTACCGAGGAAGAGGGAGAGGCATTGTTTTTCCAGCAGGACAGTACTGAGTATAGTGGGAATACATGACTTTGGGTTTCTCAGATCCTTCCCCAAGATTTACTAGTCTGTTCCTACTCAGCTGTAAGGTGTAATTCCTTCCATCAGCAAGGAAATTCAGAATGGTGAGTGTACACTGAATACATAGGTTTCAAATCTTTGATGGTGCATATTTCTGTCTTACTTGCAACACTTTTTTAAAGGAATCCCTAGAGATTATTTTTATGAGCAGTATTCACTAATTAATTTAACAGCTATGTAACAACGTCTGTACCCAGCTCAAGTCACTATCCTAAAGGCCATCATGCTCCTAAAGTTTCATTTCTATCAATGTAAGATATATGTGATTTTTTAGCTTTATTATTTAGAAGAGTAATTTTTATACATAAGGAGTATATAGAACAAAAGGTGCCAAGAATCACACATACTGTTAGAGATAAGATTGCTCTGTGAATTGAGTGATAAAATTGACAAATAGCTCAAAACTGCATGCAAAGTAACTAGACTCCAAAAATAATGAAACATCGTTTTATTCTTTTCTAAGCAAGGGATGTGTTTTATAGAATGAAGGCTTTGAAAACATAAAAAAAGATTTTGACAGATAAAATTATTATTTAAGCACATTCGCCTTGTAATATTGGAAGGTGAGGTTTAATCAGCTTGAAAAGATAATTCACTAGGCAGTTGGACACTTAATTGAAATCCATCAGCCTGGCCAGTGGCAGAAAACTTTATATTATATAACTAGCCCCTCTTTTAGGTTTCTTGTTCATTGGGATCTTGACCCTTTAATTTTCCCCATACCTGGCCAACAAGAAAAAAAATAATCCGTCAAATTAACATTATATTTGATACACTTGGAAGTGGTGTTGAAGCTTTTCCAACATATGTATTAGTCACTTTGTTTCTTAATAAGCATAATTGGGTATCTCTATATCCATTTGACTTCAGAACACAATCCAATTTTATGTCTAAGTCTCTTAGACTAAGAGTCAGTCTCTGATCTTCAATGAATTCAACAAAGTAAATACCACCCGGTAAGATCTAGCTGTGATCCCTTCCTTTGATGCCTTAGTCTCAGTGCTTACCATAATGTTTAAACAAGAGTAAACTAAAAGAGAGGTGTGCTAAGGTGAAACAAATTTCTCTTTCTCATTTGACTCATGGGAGAGCCAGCTTATAAATTGACTTAGGGTAGCAGAGCAAAATGCTAAGTCACACAAAAGAATTGTTTTAATGGAATTAGATTTATATTTAAAATGATATTTTACAATAATTTTTCTATTTTTATCTCTTCTTTCATGCACATATTTATTTATTTATTTATTTATTTATTTATTTATTTACAGTTTATATACAGTTGCAAAATCTTCATGTTTGAGTTTCGGTCATACAATGATAGAACACACATCCCTCCTCCAGTGTACACTTTCCACCACCAATGTCTTCAGAAATCCCCTCCATACTAAGCCCCCCCCCATCTCTATGGCAGACAATTTCCCCCATACTCTCTCTACTTTTTGTCATGAACATATTTAAAGTAAAAAGTATTCTTTTGTATGAATAAAAATGTGAGAGTATGTTTAAGTAACAGAGGAAAATGAACATCTTAGTCGAACAAGAAAGTCGGATAGATGATCTGAAGGTACTCTCAAATATTTTTTAAAAGTAGCGTATATGTATATAATATAACCTTAAATATACCTTGGTGATAGACAGGGGCAAAATACAAAACATTTAAAGTATATGTAGTCTAATAATGTCTGAAAAACCCTAATATTCCAGTGGCAGCATTTATAAATACTAACTAAACCCCAAATCTTATGTTTCACTATGGGATTCTAAATTATATAGAAATATCTGTAGCACTGTAGCACTGTTGTCCCATAGATCATAGATTTGCTCCAGCATGCAACAGTAACGTCTCCATTGTGAGACATGTTGTTACTGTTTTTGGCATATCGAATATGCCATGGGTAGCTTATCAGGCTCTGCCATATGGGCGGGATACTCTTGGTAGCTTGTTGGGCTCTCCGAGAGGGACCAAGGAATCAAACCTGGGTCAGCCGAATGCAAGGCAAATGCCCTACCCACTGTGCTATCGCTTCAACCCGATAGAAATATCAGGACTAATTTAATCAGTAAAATAACTGGTATCTAAGGTCTTTTAATTGTCTAGAAATAATGTACACATAAAATAAAGTAAGAAGATCCCTTATAGAGGTTATTTTAATCTCTGGGACTAAAGATTTATTTTGTCTTTTGTGTTTTGGGCTATACACATCAGTGCTCAGGAGCTGCTCCTGGATCAGTGTTAAGGTTTAGTTCTTGGTGGTACTCGAAGAATCATGCAATATGGCGATCAAACCCAATCCTCCTGCATGCAAAACATGTGACCTGTTGCTCTGGCCTCAAGATTAAGAATTGCAGTTTTCAGGCTGGGACTTTGTCACTTACCAACACACATTGCTCTCCTCTCTCAGAGCAGAGCATGTAATAGGTCTAGAAATACTTTTACCACTAATTTATATGGAATTATATTTTAGAGTCCAAGCCCCTACCAAATAATCCTAAATAAGAATAAGGGTACCGTTGTTGTTGGTGGTGGTGGTTGTTTATTTATTATTTTGGATCACACCTGGAGATAAACAGGGGTTACTCCTGGCTTTGCACTCAGAAATTACTCCTGGCAGTGTTCAGGGGACCATATGGGATGCTGGGAATCGAACCCAGTAGGCCGGGTGCAATACTAACTCCCTACCTACTGTGCTATCCCTCCAGCCCCTGTTGTTGTTTTAATAGTGCATCTAATCTATATCCAAAGTCTTGGACCTGAATTCTACCTGAGGGTTTAGTTGGCACTTAACTTCCCAAATTGCGTCACATCTGTCTCAAATGAGTACATCACAGAAAATACTCATATGTCAATAAAGTAACAGAGAACTGGAACTCTCCTGGAGTAGCAAGAATAGCATAGTGAATGCCTGGGAGTCTTCTAGCTCATAAGTCTTTGCACAGAGGCAGTATTTGACACTGGCACTGCCTTTGATTCAATGATTTTCCTGACTTTGAAGGTGCAGAAGTGGAAATTTGTCCCTTCATCTGAACTTAGGTTCCACTATCTCACCAGACAACATTGGCATAGGTCAATTCATAACACCCTTGACAATTCAGGCCCCCCTTGAAAATATACACCTTTTATAATTTTCATTGTAAAATACCAACTGTTTTAATTCATCAATTAAATGACATGGATTAGTGAGCATCCAGACCTTACTATAATTTTGTTGTTGTTGTCATTAGGGCATACAAGTTTCATAACATATTAGCTAGCAGTAAGTTCTTTCTTCTTCAGACTCAGGGGTCATTATTTCCAATAAATGAAGACAAAATGCCCAAATCCCTCTGGCTTTTTGTTGCTAGGAAACTAATTTTAAAGATTCCCTTACTGGTGTTTCCATTTCAAGCCTGAGAACTTGTGTGTTTCCGTTTCTATCTCTCTCAGGGTTGTACCTCAATTCTGAAAGGAAGATCTGTGAGCTTATAAGTCTTACAGTTGGGACATGTTTTGTTTTGTTTTGTTTTTGAGGAGATTTTATGTAACCTTCATTTACATGTCTAATGTTTCCTTCCTATAGAGAACAGTGGGTGCCAGATGAACCTGACACTGAATTCCCTTTCTTCAAATGTGTGCAGGCTTAGAACTAGGCCCTTCCTCATGGAAAGAAGCCAACAGTCTGTTTGTTTTAGATATTCTGCCTCAGGATCTATTATCAAGAAAGGCGGTAGAATATTCTATCAAGCAGTTAGGCTGAGGAAAATCAGCAAAATGGTACTTGCCAGTGACTCTGTTACTATGGCAACTGGGCTACAGTGTTGCATCCACGGAGTTTGTAGAAAACATTAAGATGTCTTCCAGTGACTGTCCCATTGATGTCTTATAGAAGAAATCAATGGTTGAGTATACATCTGTCAACAACTTTGAGAAATGGGAGCTCAGCTTGTTTAGAATTCCAGGGTATCACTTGGTTCTTGGTGACTTTTTTAGTTGGCTTACAGATCAGGAAAAGTCAATTCCCAAGGAGAACAACATTCTTGGAAACTTTCTAGGAAATTATTGTACAGAATTTGAGTGGCAAAAAATTTTAAACTAACATTTTTATTTCAGAGCTCTATTTTTTTAAAGCATGTGATATCAAGTTTTTGAGGTTACTGGAACAAGAGTGGAAAAAAAGAAGAAAAGGATGGAAAAATAGAAGATTTTGAGGCCTTGAGGAAGGCAGATGTTAGAGACTCATCTCTCTCCCCAAATCTCTGAAAAGTGTTCCATCTGTTGGGATGTTTTAACAGTCCTGGAAGTTGTGGCTTGCACCTTTACCCTCTGTGCAAGGATCCCAGGTTTGGGTCAGTATAGCTGCTAACTTTGATAGGTAAAATATGTATGTATTTTAGGAATTATTAGTAGCTTATTGTAGTTTCTTAGTGCTTTTCCTTCACATGACAAGACAGTGGTCTCCATTTTTATATTAATTGGTTCTTGTATTCATTTCCTGGAGTGGCTGTAGCAAGGCTCCTTAAACTTGTTGGCTTAATATAAAAGAGGTGAATTCTTTCTCTAGTTTTCAGAGGCTGGAGGTTTAAAGTCAACTTAGAGAAGGGGCTATGCTCCTAAGGCAGATGAGCATACTTCAGCTTCTCCATCACCCACTAGCTTCAGGTGTTTCAATTGGCAGCATAACTCCAGTCTTTGCTCTGTCAACATACTTTGTAATTTTCTTTCTGTGCCTCTCTACCAGTTATATTGGATTTGTTTTCATTCTATGACCTCCTTTCTACGGGGTTCATCTGCTAAAATTCTATTTCCAAAAAAGTCACATTTGTAGCTACTGGGGTTAGCAATTGCACATATTTTCCAGAGTAGGAACCCTGAAGTCCAGCCAATAACAGAAACTTAACAGAAACTTACAAAGCCATAAAGTGAGACAGGAAGGGAAGCAACTGCTTATAATTTACCAGACATCAAATTGCTAACCGATAGCAATCATTGTAATAAGTACTATGATATATTTATTTTGATTAGGATTATTGTATTTTTTCCAAATAATGCTTTTTATTTGATTACTTTAATAAATCTACAAACTCACCAAAAAGATGTTATGATCATGTTTTTTTTTATTTTCAATTTAACAACAGAGTCTATCCATCTTATTCTCATTGACTCACTTATTGACGGCATTGTCTTCCCCATGAATGGTCACATTCCACGCAGTTGTAGTCGAAAGGCTGTCAGGGCACCGCTGACATCCAAGTGGGAAGAATATTGGTGACTTCAACCTAGGTTGCTTATGTTCTTTTTTTTTTTTTACACCAAATGAAAATTTCTTTTATTTTTCTAATTATACTAACATTAATAATACGCTGCTATGTCAGTATCTTATGTTTTACAGTTTTATTTTTTTATTTTAAACTTTTTATTAAATCACCATGTGGAAAGTTACAAAGTTCTCAGGTTTATATGTCAGTTATACAATATTCAAACACCCATCCCTTCACCAGTGCCCATATTCCACCACCAGAAACCCCAGTATACCCCCCGCCCCCACCCCCTACCCCTTACTGTACAACTAATGAATTTCACTTCATTTTTTCTTTACCTTGATTACATTCCATAATTCAACACAAAACTCACTATAGTTGTTGGAGTTTCCACCCAAGAGAGACAGACCTACTACCAAGGAAGCATTTGATAATTAGTTTTTCATTGCTGGAAATGAAGAGATATGTAGCCCCACTGCTACAAGTACATAACTCTCTCTCTCTCTCTTTTTTTTTCCTTTTTCCTTTTCCCTTTTTTTTTTCTTTTTCCACCTCATCCTCCTTCCCGCGCCTCATAGTATGGTGTACGCCACTCCGCATCAGCCAGCGTGGGGCTTTTACTTAGTTCACAGTCCAGAGAGGTGGCTGCTACATTAAAAACCTTCAATATTTCAACAAAAACTTACTGTTATTATTTGGAGTTTCCCCCCCCAAGTCAGACCTGTTCAAAAGGAACCGTTTCACATTGCTGACAATTATAAATGTTAAGTCGCGCGGATGCTGCCGCGTCCTCGCGGTTTTGGATTTCTGTATAAAGTCCAGGGAAAATTCTGCCAGAAATTACATAGCCCAACTCACAGTTCCAGTGCATTGCTGTAAGAAGTCTCTGAATTCAAAGTCTTTAGGTGCAGAGGGTCCGATTCGCGCTCAGCGGCTCCGGATTTATCTGGGCCGAGGGCGTGCCGGTTACGCCCCCTTCCCATGAGTTCCTGGGAGCCCCAAAAGTTAAAACCGAATACCTGTGGGTTTGGAGTCACAGAAGATGGCGCCTGCCACGTGGGTGCTGCCAGGCCGCCGCTTTCCGTGCAGGAAGGCAGGGTGGGGAGGAAAAAAATCCACCCCCGGCAGCACAGAGTTGTAGCCCAGTTCGCAGTCCCAATGCATCGCTATCGGATGCTGCGCTGGATGCACGAATGTGTTACATCTCTGGAGTCAAAGTCTTTAGGTGCAGAGGGTCCCTGCTTATGTTCTCATGGCCACATAAGGTCACTCTTGAGAACTGATAGCATCGAGGGTGATGTCTGGGGGTAACTTAAAGATGAGGGCATACCATTCCTTTCAACCGAGTTAGCCTAAAACAGGACTTCTAAAGCCTTTTCCATTAGCAATCCCTTTTGTCTGAGAAATGCAACATGGAAGAGCAGTATCAGAAGCACCTCGGATACAGTACATATTTGATTTTGAAATAATGTTTATTTGTTGTGTCTTCAAAACTCTATTATTGTTGTTAAATTACTTGTGACCACCCACATTTTGTTATGTGAACCCATCTGGGACAATTACCTAGTTTAAGAAACTCAAGCCTAGAGAATAGGCTGGTTAAGTTTCAAGTTTGAAGCACATTATTGTTTTCATATTTCAGTTACGTTTTGCAAGCACTCTTCCGCTTTTATTTAGCTTCAAAACTGCTGTTGAGCTTAACAGTGCATGCACCCAGAACCTGACTTTTCTCCTCCAATGGGGATTCCTACTAAGGGCTTTCAAGTCACTGGAGGTATTTTAAAACACCCCATGCCTTGTTCAATTCTGGGAAATGTCCTTGTCTTCAAGGCTAAGGATGTGATTCTGGGAAGTTGCCTTGTCCCCAAGGCTAAGGATGCTTGCACTTGCCTTCTGCTAAAGATCAAGAGAGAAGATTTGGGAAAATATGCCTTGAAGGAGTCAAAAAGTCCTGCTTTAGGGCTGATATTCACAGGGTTAGTCACAGACTCTTTGTTTTCAAGTCCCTTTCCAGGTGACTTCTGGAGAAAACTCTGTTAATATAGCTCATCAATTCTACACTATGGGATCCTGAATCACATTTGTTTCCCAAGAGATCTCCTCGAGGATCTACCAGACCTGCCAACTATTTTACTATAAATCCTGAAGAACACCCTCCTATTTAATTCATTTCAAGCATTTTCCTATAATTGTACAAACTGTACTGATCAAAGGTTCTCATTACCTGTTGCTGTTTTAAGTAAATAGTTATTTGTCCTATCCCTGACACCTAGGCAAAACTGCCCTTGTCCAGCATTTTCTAACAGAGTCAGTGTAATTTCACTCAGAAAATTCAGTTAGGCTCCTTCCCACCATCCTTTGTAAGATGGGGCATCACTTGTATCACTTGTCATCCTGTTGATCTTTGTTTGCTCTAGCAGGTGCCAGTAACGTCTCCATCTGTCTCAGTTGCATGAGATACCATCATAGCCCAGTGGTATCTGCTCAATCCAGGAACACAAAGAGCCTCAAACCATTTGTTCAGGATTCTAACAAAGAAGTCTGACCATCTGGTAGGTGGGCAGCTGTGTGGTCTTTTGACATCCTGTGGAATCCAGTCGGCAATAGCTCTAGTCCAGTGGTCATCTCTACATCTCATTACATGTCTGGCCCATCTGATTTTTGACGCCTTGGCAAATTAGACAGCATCCCTGATTCTTGATTGTCGACAGATGTCAGAACTCCGGATTCCTTTTCTCACTTGAGTGAAATGTGATATTCCAAGCATAGCTTTATTGCGATACCGGAATATCAGTCCATCCTGTTTTCATAGGGCCCACAATACAGCTCACGGAAGATCTTGATGGAGTTTGAATGCCATGTTTGGCTAAGACTTCGATGACAGCTTCAGTCTCAATAGAATCAAAAGCCTTCTTTAAATCAATGAACGTTAGACAGAGCGGCATCTTGAACTCTCACGAAACTTCAGTGAGATTGGTCGAAACTTCAGTGGATATGGTCGATCATGCTGAATCCTTTTCGAAACCCGGCTGCTTGCATGGTTGTCCTTCATCTAGTGTTCTGCCTATTCTATTCAGGATGACTCTAGTGAACAACTTGTAGATGATGGGCAACAGATTGGGTGATAGTTGTCAATGTCGTGGATGTCTCCCTTCTTGGGACGGAATCTTGCATTCAAACAAGTAGCGTGTGAAGAGCCAAGCTGGTGTATTGACGACTACTGGTGGCAGATTCTTCAGGTATTTGGGTCTCATCTTGTCTGCACTGGGTTCTGTACATATCTTTATCAGTGAAATGGCATCTTGGATTTCGGAAGGGAAAACATTGGGAACGACATATCCATCCTGTGGAATTTGGTATGTGGGCAGGTGGATGTGGCTATCGAAGAGATCCGTGTAGAAGTCATGAATAATCCTCTCCATTACCCTTCTGCAAGATATCATAGATCCATCAGGATGTCAGAGGGCAGTCATCTTAGTCTTATAGTTAGCGAAGGACAGGCGAGTATTGTGAATACTTTTCCCATCTTCTGCTGCATTGGCCAACACTGCTGCTCTTTTCTCTTTGAGGCCTTCCTTTATCGCTTCTCTGCACAGCTTTGTAAGCTTAGGTGTTAGCTTATGATTACCTGAAGCTCATGCCAAACCACGTTGGTGAATGAGCTTGAGAGTTTCCGAAGACAGGTGTCTATTTGTGGCTTTCCCACTCTTGGCATGTTTTGTGTAATTATGGAGGTGCTGAACCAGTCAATTGTATTCGTCATCAATGTTGTCAAGGACGGCATTTTCCTGCATTGCCACAATAGTGCCAAAGAGCTCCCAGTTGGTGGTCATTCTGGGAGTTCTCTTCTTAAAAAACTTTGTAGTCCTTTATCCCTGCTCTGTGAAGCAGAATTTTGCACAAAGGAGATGGTGGTCCGATCCCATTTGGAATTTGGGACAACAACACCAATCAGGCAAAACCGTCGATTGAAGATGATGTGGTCAATTTCATTGTGGAACTGCCTGCCAGGAGACTCTCGGAAAGCTTGGCAAGCTACTGAGAGTATCCAACCCACACAGCAGAGCCTGGAAAGCTATCTGTGGCATATTTGTGTTCAATGTACCAAAAACAGTAACAATGATTGGCCTCCTTCCCCTGACACTGAAAGAACACCAAGTATGACAGCGTTAAGAAGGATGAGCAAGGAGACGCTGATAAATCTCAGGGATGAACTAGACTGCCAAAACGAAGGACTAAAATGACTGTCTGTACTTTAAATGCATGTAAGCTGGCATTAGAAGCATCCATTGAGGACCTGTAGGTGCAAGCACAGAAGATCAAGTATGACATCGTTGGTCTGACTGAGATGAGAAGGCATCAGTCACATCACCCTGTTTTTGTCACTGGAGAAGAACTGTTCCGCAGAACATGCAACAACAGAGGCATCAGTGGCATCAGTGTCCTTGTCAATACAAACTTTGCTATGAGCATTAATTCATGCAAATGCCGAACAACCCAAATCGGACAATTTTGCTTGAATACGTGTGGCTCACTGCTGGCAGTTTCTATCTTTGTGGTCTGCGCATCAACATCCAAATACAATGAAGAAGAAATTGAGAAGTTCTACATGGAGCTGGAGAAGTTCTATAAAGGAGATCACACCTTCTACAAGATCATTGTCAGTGATTTTAATGCTAAGATAGGATCAAAAAGGTCACCCGAAGAATTCCACATTAGGACCCATGGCCTAGAATGGAATGAACAGGGTGAGAGACTGTCTGAGTTCATCATGTTGACCAAGACCATCCATGGTAACTAACAGTTCCAGAAAGACGAATCTAAGATAGGGGAAAAGAAAAATATTAATCTTTAGCATTATTAAGACAATTATGGTAACTTACATGGAAAACTCTGATGTTTTTTGTTCTAATTTTGTCTTTTGTAGTTGTTAGATTTAGGAAATTAAAAGTAGATGAAGCTGTTTGTCTCCTTTCCAAAAATGTTATCACCAGGCAATGTGAAGCAATTTTTATTTTATGTGTTGTCCTTTTCACAAGTATTTATTAGTAAGAAAATGTCTAAGAAGTTGTATGGCCTATTCTATATAAGTTCGCTGAAGTATCAATTCTGTCTTTCCAAGTTCTCTTACAAAACCTGACTTTCAATATTCCTTTTAAAGAAAGAAATGCAATATAAGCTCATTTACCAGCCATGATCCAGAGGCTCAAATAAATCACGAAAGATATCAACAAGCTGCTGAGCTGCCTTCAGACCCTGCAGCAGGATGAGTCTTATGGGGAACCCCTGGAGGGAGGGGTAAACCCACCATCTACTCAAACAGAAACCCAGCAGCTGAAAACCTACATAATTCAATCGCTGCCATGCTCACAGTCAGACTCTGTATGTTTGAGAGGAGCCTCATCAAGAAATAAATCTGTTGAAAAACTTGGGTATGCAGGTTTTGTGACTGAAATCTCCAGGGTCTCACAGAGTTAGGGATAGGCAACCTACCCCTGCCCCACACACCATCTCCCTGTTCTTCTGGGAGCCTGGCTGTCATGTCCAAGAACTGCCTCTGGTGTCATATAAGCTTATTAACCAGCCATGACCCAGACTCATAAATAAATCTCAAAAGAGATCAAGAAGGTGCAGAGATGCTTTAATATCCCATAGTCACCATCCAGTTAAAAAATTTAACTTCAGTTATATCACCCCATACAAAATTTTAGGATCCAAGGAATGACATCTCATACTCTATACCACTGATGTATCAGGAGTAGCATACCACAGTGGATGGGACGTAAAGTAGTAGATAACCAATCCCAGCTGAGAAAATATCAACGCACAAGGTTTAACCTGTAACAATAAATTAGTAATCTCTATATAATGGCTTAATTGCTCTAGGCTGAGATACAACAATCTTCATACATTTCTTCTGAGAAAATGTTTTTTGATTATTTTTAGTCAATCATTCATGAAAAGAAATACAAAATAAATCATTTAGGGCCTATCATTGGGGCAGGTGTGGGAGGTGGTTGGGAAAATTGGAAGTAATGGTCTAATGGTGGTGCTGTTGTTATTGGAATATTCTGTCACTGTCACTGTCATCCTGTTGCTCATCAATTTGTTCAAGAGGGCACCAGTAACGTCTCTCATTGTGAGACTTATTGTTACTGTTTTTGACATATCGAATATGCCACGGGTAGCTCACCGGGCTCTCCGAGAGGGGCAGAGGAATCGAACACGGGTAGGCCGCATGAAAGGCGAACGCCCTACTGCTGTGCTATCGCTCCAGCCCATGAACAACTTTATAAACATAAATCTAAATTTAAAAAAAGAGAGAATAGATACAAAAGAAAGAAAGAAAGAAAGAAAGAAAGAAAGAAAGAAAGAAAGAAAGAAAGAAAGAAAGAAAGAAAGAAAGAAAGAAAGGCAGCATTTTTTCTTACTCTATATCAGCTATGCTTCTTGTTGGACCTGACTGAGTTCTGCTAAGTGAGACAAAACTGTAAGTGTCCAATGCATGCTAGCGAGCTGAACTGGCTGGTTCATTGTGTGTACTTTGTTCCTATCTATGGTCTTTTACCCACTGATTGAATTGCACTTGTTTTCCTGATTAGTACTGAATTTTAACCAGTCTCCAATATAGATTTACACAGAGCTTTTACTGTTGCTTCCCATAACCTCCTCTGTGGTGTGACTCCAAATAAAGGAGCTTCGATACTAATTAACTACGAAGAGTAACTGTTTGTGACTATGTACTTCAAAAAAGATAAACTGTCTTAGTGTGTGGATTAAAGCTAATACATATCCTCATAAAACTTAATTTACAGTAGTTAAAGGGAAATAACGAGTAAGAAAACAGCTTCTTATTCCACTAATAAAGGCATAAAAGTCTCACCTAATCTTTGGTTTCCACCTATAGGTCAATAACTATTATGGAAAAAAACAATAAAAAAGAATTATTATTATACTTAACTAAATAAAAAAGACAAAAATATAAAACCAGTTTTTAAAACATATTAAATCCAGGAAGCATAAAATCATGCCATCAATTTGCTGAAACCAAAAGCTTAGTCTAGTTTTTCTCTAGATAAGAGGTCCCTCTCCAATCTGTGGACAGATGGCTCTTAAGAATCTCTGGAGCTATATTTTAATTCAGGGGGTCTTTGAGCCATGCCTGCCCTACTTAAAGCCTTCTCCAGCTTGGTCTCAGGGCTCACTTTTAGTGGTGCTTGGGGAACCGAGCAATGCTGGGAATCAAATCCAGGGATCTAGCTTGCAAAGTACACATCCCAAACCTTGAGCTATCTTCCAGGTCTGTGGCGTTCTTCTTTTAGAGGAGCTGGGCCAACTCCTAGCAATTTTCATAGCAGTTCTAACCTGACTTTGGAAGACTAATATAGTCACAGGCTATGAAACCTAGGAACCACAAATGTTTCCTAAGTATAGGAGGCCGTCACTTTTAGGTAAGATATTTCCTTTTAAAAACTTCAGTTGATGTTTTATTTACCACCCTCACAGCACAGCTGCTAGATTCCATCTGCCTTGTTATTTCAGAAATGTATGCTGGCGCCGCTGCTACTTTGCATTAAGTGGTGCTCATGAACTTATTCCTGAGCTTTCAATTTTAAATATAGTATGTAAGCTCACACTGCTGATGGGATTGAAACCCCACAAGACAAGAAATTCCGTTGCCTGTTTGATGTATAAAGTAAGCGTTTGACTCTGGAAAAGAAAAAGATACAAGAACGTACTTTTCAAACTTCTCAGAAAAAATCACCTGCAATCTGGGAAAATTAAAAAAACCTCTGCTTTCTCTTCATTGGCTGGTGTCATGTTGCTAGGCAACAAGCTCTCCAAAGCTCTTGGCCTGTTTACATAGCCAGGCATTAAGAGTTAGGCTTGTCCTAAGTCCCCGGGAGTTCTCCACTTTCACTCCTACACTTTCTACCTTGTTTTAGCTGTTCTGTGGAGACTGCTGGTTCTGGAAAGCTGGCATTACCCTTAGCCTGCAGTCTAATAGAAATAGGTGTCTTAGGAATCAAAGGTGGGAAGAAACTTGACCTGGCATCTGTCCCTGTGTTTACAGTCTGGAGGAAACCCTGCAGGCCATGACGCTGCATTGTGGGATGACCACATGCTTTCACACAGGGCTCTTGTAACTGTGAGTGTGCCCCTGAAACAGACCGAGAGCGTATGTAGGCCAGGCTAGAAAGCACGCTAAGTCACAGAATGGTCTCCTCCCAGCGCACAAACATTCTCTGTTTGGGGTTGGAGAGAGAGCACAGCGGGTAGGACGTTTGCCTTGCACGCTGCCGACCCGGGTTCAATTCCCAGCATCCTATATGGTCTAGCATCCCGGGGACTGATTCCTGAGTGCAGGAGCCAGGAGTAAGCCCCGTGCATCGCCGGATGTGACCAAAAAAAAAAAATTTTCTCTGTTTCCTCCTTAAAGGCGTGAATCCAGCTGTCCATCATTCTAGAGTAGTTCCTAGAGAAGCACAGAAAAGGTGGCATCTTTGGGGTTTTTTGTATATCACGCACCACTAGGAAGGCACATAAATAAAAGTTAAATATTAATAAATGTCACTTGACAAGGCATAAAAGAGCAGCAGAGGATCAGCTGCCAAGTAAAGCTGCCATAATTATAGTCAGTGAATCTCAATAATGTGTTTCATTTATCACCATGCGTAGGAACAAGAAAAATGTTCCAAGGCCTTCCCTCTGCAGATCACAGGTTTGAGTACAAATTGGCCCAAATGAGAAACCCAATGAGGAGAAGAAACTTAAATAACATAATTTTCCTGGCAAAGGAATAGCAAGAAGAAGTAGAATGAAATTGTGCTCATTACTCCAATGGCTGTGCTGTTCATTGAGTGTTCACATTGCATCAGGGCATTCATTTTAATCCTGATAATAGTTAAGTCTGTAGGTAAATAAAATGATCATCATTTTAAAAACAAAAATGGGAAGGTTTAGTTAAGTGTCCTATCCAAATTAGAGTTTTTTTTTTTTTAAAGAGTCAGGATTTGAAATTGAATCTTTTGGTTCATGCTTTTTTTGCTAATTGTAATACTTGTATCACGTGTCTCCCTGGTGATGAGTTCTAGTGTTTGGAAAATTGGAAAGGCTCAAAAATGTGGTTTTAAATGTCTGAAACCAGTGTAAAATCCTAGAACACTGATGTTGGAATTACCAGCATCATGTTAATAGAACATTTAAAATTGAGATTGGACTAGCGAAAAATTAGAGAGAATAAGTATTGACAGGAACTTGAAACTGTAATGAATTTTTTTGTGCTCTGTTTCTGTAGCTCTTGATAGCATTTGAAGGGTTAAATATACTAAACCAATCTCTTCTAAGAATAGACTCAGTACACGGTGTTTTCCAGATATGTTGTACTTGTACATCAAAGGGTAAACATTTTGAGCTAAATTATTCAGTGAGGATTTAGTATTCATCTCTTGCTGTTGAATACTAATGTGAGAACAAGAACATGGTTATAATTTTCTGTTACAATAGCAGAGAAACTATTGACAGAGTTACTGAGAAATGGTTTTCTTAGATCACTGACATTTAAATATTTTAAGCAGTTAAGCAAAAAGGAAATTCTTCTGAAGTGTCAATTATGAATGATACCCAATAGAATATATATGACTAAAGAAACTAATTTATTTTTTATTAGTTATGCATTTTCTTATTAGATACAATAGCTTGTTACCAAATTATACTGCGCTTATCTTTTTAAGATTCAGTTTAAAGTAAGATGATAAGAAGTCCGGAGTTTCTTGGGCATGTCATCAGTCTTCCAGGTATTTAGGTTTGTTTAGAAAAACTAACAAAAAGATTATTTTAAGAGTAAATATAAAAAATGTTAAATCACAAATTTAGATTACATAGTCCTTATGCAACACCATTCTAATACCAGTTATTAAAATATTCACAATAACAACACTTTTCACTGCAAATAGTTAAGGAACTACATTAAGAGGTGCTTGATTAGGACATTTTAAATGGAAATTTCTGCAATTAATATGCCTTATGTAGCTAATTTTTATATATTCATATGTATGAATTTAAACCAGATGCAACAAAGCAACAGATCATTAAAACAATGCTCTTGTAGCCCCAAAATATCATTATTATCGTCTATATGTAAATGTGCACTATTCCCTTTCTGGTAGTATCTATTATTTATAATTTAAATTAAACTTCAAACAAAAAAAGATAGTAAGAGACATAAGAACATGTACATATAAAAATCGTGTAAATTTAAGTCTAATAATCCTCTTATGTTACCAAAACTTGGATTATAATTTGGATCAGAAAGATCCTTGAAAGGTTTAACTGCCATTACTTCACTGATAGTGACCATAGAAAAGCTATGAGGGAATAGGGAAGTAAAACATGAAAGCAAGTGACAATAGATAGGTCATATAAAATAAATTGCCAATCTAGGCAGCTGGAATGAAATATTACTGAGGACCATATGAAGAGATCATTGTGAAAATATCTTAGTTGTCTCATGAAGGTGGAATAAGGCTGGAATATTCATCCATCAGTTCTCATCCTTTCCAATTCTTGCTAGATGTTAGATATTGCTCATGAATATTATCTCTAAGCTTCAGACAAAGGTCTGAACCTAAGTTACCTAATCAAGTTTATAAAGCTAGATAAATCAAGATACTCATAGGAAACTGTCTATGTAGTCAGAAGTGATCTGATAGGGACCTACCTCTTCAGTGGACCAAAAGGATAGATAGTAGACTGTCACAGACTGAGCTCTTCCAGATGTCAATTCTGGTATCAAGTATCATGTGACGTATGTAGCTAGTGATTATTCCTGGAATCAATACAATGGATGGGAAAAGAGGCTAAAATATTTAACAGATGGTAACTTGGACATAAAATAAGCAAAGTCTACTCAGGAGTATGAAAACATCTATGTCATGGGATTTTCTTAAAAGAATATGATCAAAACAGAGAACTTTATTGGGGGAGGGCAGGTTGGTGCCACACCAGGCATTGTTCAGTGGATACTACTGGCTCTATACTCAGGAATTATTCTGGAGGTGTTCAGGGGACAATATGAGATGCCAGAGATTGAACGCAGGTTGACCTCATGAAAAGCAGATGCCTTACCCACTCCAGACACCAAACAGAAGACTTTTTTTTTTAGTTTTTAGGTCATACCCAGCAATGCACAGGGGTTATTACTCCTGGCTCTGCACTCAGGAATTACCCCTGGCAGTGCTCAGGGGACCATATGGGATGCTGGGAATCGAAGCCAGGTCAGCCACATGCAAGGCAAACGCGAACTTCAGTTTATGACATTAAAATGATTAACTATAAAGTAAATTATGCCCTGAGAATATTATATTAATGATATGTGGTCATCATAGTCCCCCAATAATTGAAACTTTTCTTGGTTTGTAACCAAGCACAGAAATAAAAGTGGAGTACATACACAAACTTAACAGAGATTTATAGACAAATGAGGTGACTTGCATATTTTTAATGTGTTGGATGAATGCTGATATTTTTTGGACAGCTTTATTAGAATATAAATGGCATAAAATCATTTATATATTTAATATGCATAATTTTATGGTTTAAACATTATTATATGGGTTAGCATTACCGTAATCAAAAAAACAGATGTACCCATCACTACCAAAAAGTTTGCTTGTGCCTCATGTGTGCATTTGTGGTAAAAAATTCACAATCATGAGATCTGTCCTCTTAAGAATATTTCAAGTGTGTATGAGTCCACAGAGATAGTGCAGCTTTGCACGTGGTTTACCCGGGTTCTATCCCCAGCATCCCATATGGTCTTCAAGCATCACCCTTGAGTATCACTGGATGTGACCCAAAAAGCCAAAAAATTGGAAACAAATTAAGTGTCTAATATGAGATTGATAAGTAAAGGCGATATGTTATATAATGGCATGACAATATTATTCATTCTGTATAAAGAAGATAAAGGCCAGGGATGTGGCTCAGTGGTAAAGCATCTCATCTATATATTTGAGGCTCTGGGTTTGATCTCTAGCACATAGAAGAAAAAAGAGGGGGAACAGCAGGGGGAGGAGTAGGTAGAAGAAGGTAAGAAGATGGGAGAGGAGAAAGGGTGAGGGGGAGGAAGAAGAAGAAACTCCTGCTGTTTGTGGAAAATTTTGATTTACAACCATCAGAGATTGTGATTCAATAAGTATGAGTAAAATACATTTTAAATAAATATTCTAAACTATTTTCATTTAGTACTCAGGAAACCACTATTATAAAATCTGAGTTAATAGAATATTGGAAAGATATAATCATTTATACATATGGAAAAAATTTTAGATAGTTTCATAAAAATTATTTTATTATGTTAGTGGTAACATGATTACAGTTGATTGTTTCATTATTTTTTAATTCACAGGGTTGTTTTTAGTCAAAATTGAATTGTTCTGATAAGAAGCCATAGAACAGTGAACCAGAGAGCCTGAAAATCAGTTAAATAAACAAATCACAAACAAAAAAATTACCAAGTCTTAAATGTGATGTCAAGAGTTCTTTCATTCTTAATTATATTCAGCTTATTAAAAACTGATGAGTGGAAATATGTACAAAAATACTCCTTTATGTTTAAGAACACATAGATTTGGAAGTAGTAGTTACATATTATAAATAATTAATAATTATTAATTATTAATTAATTAAATAAAATTCTAAAATACATTATTTTTTTATACCCAAGACTTTTCACCCCTGATTTTTCTCTGTGCATTCATTAATTTCCTTGCTTATAATTGTCTGTATAGTTAATGCACAATTAAATGTAATCACCAGCTCCAATTTGAAATTGTGACTATAATAGTAGTATAGAGTCTTTTAGTATTATTAATAATAATTTCTATACAGTTACTAAACAAATAATATACATTATGCCTTGATTAATTCTTAATTATATATGGGAGGTGGTAGACTTTACTTTCAGTAAGACCTCTTTAAAATATTTAATTAAAAATCAGATAATTTAAAACAGGTTTTCATGATCATATGGAAAATAAATGGAATAAATGAAATTTAAAAGTAAGTTTCCTAGCTTGTACAAAATCTTACTTTTTCTCACATATATGATCTTGTCTTTCTCATTAAAGTTATTTTTTTACTATACATTGCATAAAAGTGTAATGACATTCAGGATCATGTAGTACAATAGATAAGGTGCTTGTCACACATATGGCCAACCCAGGTTCATCCCTCCACCCCCAAACCTGGTCCCCCAAGCCCTGCCAGAAGTGATCCCTGAGCACAGAGACAAGAGTAAGGCAAGTATCTCTGCATCTGAATCCCCAAAACAAACAGAAAGAATGATTAAGTTCAAGTTCAAAATGACCATGAAATTATATTTTATCAACTAGTAATAAAGAGGAATGTGTAGCAAGTTAGCAATAATAATAATCAACCATAAGTTTTGGGCTGAAGAGATAGTACCTTGGGTATGGTGCTTGCCTCTCACATAGCTGACCTGGGTTCAATCCTCTGCACCACGTATGATCCCCTAAATCCTACCAGCAATGGTCCCTGAGCGTGGAGTCGGGAGGAAGCCCTGAGCACAGCTATGTGTGTCATTGCCCCAAAACAAAAGTTGTTTGCTTGGAAGGGAACTATGAAAAAGTTGAAATCTTCCTGTGTAAGATGGGTAAAGAAACAGTGCAAAGACTGCTGAAACTAACTCCTTAAAGTTACTACAAAGTTGTTTAGCAGCAGAGATTAGCATCGTTCTGTAGGGGAGAAACAGCTTTCTTTCCCACACAATTCCCTAACACAGTTTATGATACTTGAGTTCTAAGTAGTTTTATGAAACTTTTAATTTATTCTAATTTTTTTGACCAGATACATAATACAGTGGGTATGCACTTGTCTTGCATGTGGCTGACCTGGGTTCAATCCCCGGCATCCTATAGGGTCTTTCAATTAATGCCAGAAGTGAAAACTGATACAGAGCTGAGAGTAAGCTCCAAGCATAGGCAGGTGTGAGCCCCAAAACTAAAAGCAAATCCATGAACTTTTTAAATATAGCTTTATTAAACCATGTTAGGCCCTTACAGTTCTTTAAATCAAGTGTCTGACTCAATGTACCCTGCTTGGGAGTTGCAGGTGTGGAGGAATCTCAGGCACACACAGGTCAGGGTCAAACGTAAGAATCTGAGTGCATCCCACCAAGAGGCCTGTGTTCTCAGATGGTACTTTCAGCCTGCACAAACAACACTGTTCATCATTACCACAGGACTAACCATAACCGGATGAAAAGCAAAAGACTTAGTTGGTACCTTGCACACGGACCTTCCTAAATCAAGCCGGCCCTGCATCTGTGCACATTTACTATCCTTACAGCAAAAACCAATTGTGCAAAGAAATCAAGGTTTCCTTCACCGTTTCCAGTTTTAAAATAATTACTTTAAAATATGGCGTATGTGGCCAAAATTATATTTAATAGTTATTTAATGTTAGCCACCCAAACAAAGGTGCTCCAGAAATATGCCAGCAAAGTTTGTTATTTTTGGTTTGGGGGCTTTGCCCAAGTGGCAACGTTCAGGGCTTACTCCTGGCTCTTTGCTCAGGGATCAAATCTAGTGCTCAGGGATTGATCCTCTGGGGGCCAGGGGATCATACATAGAGCCAGGGATCATAGCAGGGGTGGGTTAGCCACATGCAAGGCGAGCCCCTACCCTTTGTATTATGTCTCCAGTCCAAGCCTTGGAAATGTTTAGAAATCAAACAAGAACAAAGTTTAAGAATTCTAATGATCTTTCTCTGAGTCATCTTCATGATCCTCTTTGAATTGTATAAGGTTATAATTGCTGGATTGTTTAAATTATAATCACCTATTTTTAAGAATAATCCGTCACAGACTGAGCATACAACAAATGTGATTACATAAAACAGATAAACAAAAACTGCAGTTTAAACATATTCAAAACATGGGAGAACAGACATTAGTCAAAGATCTCCTTTTAAGGAGATACTCAGGAACCTACAGTATACCTTTTAGCCTAGTTCTTCCTCTGGGAGAACCTGGCAAGCTACCAAGAGTTTCCTGCCCACATGGGAGAGCTTCGAAAACTCCCCATGGCTGTATTCATATGCCCAAACCAGTAACAATGATGGGTCTCATTCCCCGACCCTGAAAGAGCCTCCAATGCTTTTTGGAAAGGACATGTAAAAAGAGGCTTCTAAAATCTCAGGGCTAGGACAAATGGAGACATTACTGAGACTGCTTGAGAAATTTGATGATCAACGAGAGGATGATGATGATGATGATGATGATGATGGTGATGATGGTGATGATGATGACAGTATACCTTATGCAACTCTTATCAGTTTATCAATGGGAGGACATCTGATTTATACAAATTCCTTCCTTTCAGAGGGTGAGTGACTCCAAAATCCATGACATTGTCAGAAGAGGGGTAGGGGCATTTGAACTCCATCTGTTGCCAAAGCAAAATAGCGAGCATCAGAACTTCCCTGACTCAATGTGCCTCGGAAATGGAATGGTCCAGATGTGGGGTACACTCAGTTCCCCACTGAACTCCCTTATTCAAGAAAGAAACACCCACTCAGCCACCAGAAATTAGAGGCAGTGATTAGACTCTGAAACAAAGAAATTTTAACAGACAGACATAGCTTGGAAGGGGGAAACCTGTATCTTTATCCCTATTTCAGCAAGCAGAACTCTCTAGAATCAGCCCAGCAGCTTGTTCTAAGAAAGATCTCTACTGTCACAAAAGGAAAGTGCCAGGACTTTGAGAATAAAAGAGAGGTCAGGGCACCTCCTTTACTTCAAGCTCCTTCACAAACAAGGATCCTTGTGTCTGCCCCCAGTAGGAGTTGTGACCAAACCAAAGTGCCAATGATTTCAGCAGAAACAGAGAGCACAGTGGCCAGAGCACCACCACCTACACACAATGATGTTAACACAATTACTGTGAGGAAAATCTACGAGATACCTCGAGTGCACACCAACAAACAATGGAACACTAATAAAATTTAAAAGGAGATGTAGGAGCAGTGTGCCTTTGTTCACTCAGGCAACAGAAGTAGAAACATTTTCCAATTAAGTTCTAGCAGTGGCAAATGGAAGAGGAAAGGGAAATAAGATCTAGAATAAAAGAAGAACCCCTTCAAAAATATTCAGACTCCATTAAGAGAGGTGATACTAGGGCACTGGGAATACTGAAAAATAAGATGTGGTGTTCCTCAGGCTCTGCACTGCCAGTGCCACTAAGGCCACTACAGTAGTGCTCAAAAGCCACATCTTTCAGTGCTTAAGGACTCCCAGGATTATACCTAGTGGTGCCCAGGGCTCAAACCCAGGCCTGATACATGCACAGCATGTTCCGTAATGCCAGGGACCAGCTCCAGGTGAACAATTCTGTAGCAGGAGTGCCATGAGGATTAAGAAAAGAGACAGGGGCTGGAGTGAAAGCACAGTGGGTAGGGTGTTTGCCTTGCATGCAGCCAACCCAGGTTTGATTCCTAACATCCCATATGGTCCCCTGAGAACGGCCAGGAGTAATTCCTGAGTGCAGAGCCAGCAGTAACCCCTGCGCATCGCCGACTGTGACCCACAAAGCTAAATAAATAAATAAATAAATAAATAAATAAATAAATAAATAAATAAATAAATAAATAAATAAGAAAAGAGACAGAAATTAGAGTAAAAGCATGAGGTCAGGGAACTCACAGCCTCATAAACTGAGATCCCACCTGTCCTCCACATACAATATTTATTGTTATTGCTTAGAACCCATAATCACGAGAAAGAGAACATTCTTTGGACAAACATCAGTCTTAGTCTATCCAGAATAGACTTTCATACACCAGAGGGTCCTAATTAATTGGGACAAATATCTATGGAAAGGGCTTTCTCAAGGGGAGAATCTTTCAAGAGAGGAAGGAGAAAGAGAGCAGTTACAGGACATCCACTGGGCTGCATTCTACCTCAGGGCGAGCATTCTGGTTTGAAAGGAACCATAAAATACCCATTCTTTCCGGCCCCTTTATCTCTCTACCTTGTCCCCAACAGCCTAGTCCTGTGCCATTTTCCTGGACTTTCTCTCTTTTTAAAAAATATAGGGGCAGTTCCCAGGGTAGTTTGGCCCGGAAGTGCTTGAGGGGTTCACTGCAGACACTGCAGCAAAGGTGGGAGGCGGAATTTGTGATCACTGTATCACTGTCATCCCGTTGCTCATGGATTTGTTTGAGTGGGCACCATTAACATCTCCATTGTGAGACTTGTTGTTACTGTATTTAGCATATCGAATATGCCACAGGTAGCTTGCCAGGCTCTGCTGTGCAAGCAGGATACTCTCAGTAGCTTGCCGGGCTCTCCGAGAAGGACAGAAGAACCGAACCCAGGCCGGCCACGTGCAAGGCCCTACCCACTATTACTATTTAATAATTAATATTTAATTATTAAAAATAATGCTAAAGGAAATTTAAAGAGTCACTATACCTCACAGTGATGGTGTGTCTATAACTTGGAAGAAGTTCTTCCACATTCAAAAATCTGGAGATTTCTTCAAGTATAAGCCACACATCCGGATTGAGGTTATCCAATGTTCGAACTTCATTATTCACACTGACTGCAGGCGTAACAGTAATTTGTGATACTAGGAAGTAAGCTTAGGGGCTTGAACTCTACCACTTGAACTACCGTCCCAAATGCTAAAGTTGTTTTCTTTTCATTTTAGATATCTGTTTTCTACCTTGAAATAACTTTTTTTAACCTATCATATGGGCATTTAATTTTGATTTTAATAAGAGTACTTTATGAAAATTATTTATTAATAAATTATTATTTACTAAAGTTATTTAATAAGAGTATTTTATTAAGATTTTTTCTTTTTAATTTTTTGTTAGTGAATCACCGTGAGGTAGTTACAAACTTATGAACATTTGAGTTTGAATTTCAGTAAAACAGAAACCCATCCCTTCACCAGTGCCCATTCTCCTCCACCAATTTTCCCAGTATCCCTCCTACCACCCCTGCTCCATCCACCACCACCCCACCCTGCCTTTGTGACAGGGCATTCCCTTTTGTTCTCTCTCCTCTTGGGTGTTGTGGTTTGCAATAGAGGTATTGAGTGGCCATCATGTTCGGTCTATAGTCTACTTTTGGTATGCAGCTTTCAACCCGAATGGGTCCTCCCAACATTCTCTACTTGATGTTCCCTTCTCTATCTCAGCTACCTTTTCCCACAGCATGTGAGGTCAGTTTCCAAGCTGTGGGGCAGAGCTCCTGGTCCTTATCTCTACTACTCTTAGGTGTTAGTCTCCCATTCTGTTACTTTATATTCCACAGATGAGTGCGATCTTTCTATGTCTGTCTTCTCTCTCTTTCTGACTCATTTCACTTAACGTGATACTTTCCATGTTGATCCACTTACATGCAAATTTCATGACTTCATCATTTCTAATAGCTGCATAGTATTCCATTGTGTAGATGTACCAAAGTTTCTTTAACCAGTCATCTGTTTATGGACACTTCAGTATTTTCCAGAATTTGGCTATTGTAAACAGTGCTGCAGTGAACATGCAAATGCAAATGTAATTTCTACTATATCTTTTTGCCTCTCCAGGATATAGTCCCAGGAATGGAGCAAACACTCCTGAAATTCATATGAAACAATAAACCTCCACAAATAGCTAAAGCAATTCTTGGGGAAAGGGAGATGGGAGGAATCATCCTCCCCAACCTCAATCTCTACTACAAAGCAGTAACAATTAAAACGGCATGGTACTGGAACAAAGGTAGAGCCACAGACCCATGGAACAGGGTTGAATATCCTGACTCACACCCTCAAATATATGAGTATATAATATTTGATAAGGGAGCAAGAAATGTGAAGTGGAGCAAGGAAAGCCTCTTCAACAAATGGTGCTGGCAAAACTGGACAGCTACATGCAAAAAAATGGGCTCAGATCTCTACCTAACACCATGTACAAAAGTCAGTTCAAAGTGGATTAAAGATCTCAACATCAGACCAGAATCCATTGGATACATGGAAGACAAGTTTGGCAAAACCCTGTACGATATTAACGCTAAAGGTATGTTCAAAGATGACACGCCACTGGCCAAGCAAGTGAAAACAGAGATAAACAAATGGGACTATCTTAAACTAAGAAGCTTCTGCACCTCAAAAGAACAGTGACCAAAATACAAAGACAGTTTGCAGAATGGGAAAGGATATTCACGCAATACCCATCTGATAACAGGTTGATATCAAGGATGTACAAGTTACTGGTTGAACTGTATAAGAAGAAAACATCCAACCCCATCAGAAAATGGGGGGTTGAAATGAACAGAAATTTTCTCAAAGAAGAAATCTGAATGGCTAAAAGACACATGATAAAATGCTCTACATCACTAATCATCAGGGAGATGCAGATTAAAACAACAATGAGATATCATTTCACACCACAGAGACTGGCCCACATCCAAAAGAACAAAAGCAACTGGCGTTGGCACAGATGTGGGGAGAAAGGGACTCTCCTTCACTGCTGGTGGGACTGCCACTGGTTCATTGCTTTTGGAAAAAAATATGGATGATTTTCAAAAAATTATAAATTGAGCTCCCATTTGAAATAACTTTTCTTGTAGCCAAATTTAACATTTCAGATTTATCTTGAAAAATATTTTCTGGAAAAATTTTTTCAATATGGAATTCAGTTAAAAATAACATTGAATTTTCCACTTCACTTTCTTCTGACTTTATTGAAAACTCTTGTAATCAGTTGGTTCTATAATTCCTTTCCATTTTATTAATATTCTTAGACTTCTAAGATATTTTAATTTGTTTCGGTTTTGGATCACACAGGATGATACTCAGGTGCCAGACTCACTGTGTTGCTTAAGACTCTTTCCCAGTGGTCTTTGTGGGGACTAGGTAGTGTGAGTGTCAAACCCAGACCAGAACTCCTGCATTCAAAGCAAAGCATTTGCACCAGTTCCTGAGCTTTTTCTCAGCCCCACAGATTTTAAGTAGTCTTGGCAGTTGTCTTCCTGGTCCTAATTTCTTAAGACACTATTACTTGGGGCATGAGAACTGGAGAGATAGTACAGTGAGTAGGTTGCTTGCTTTGCACGCAACCAACCTGGGTTCAATCCTCAGTGCCACATATGTCCCCCAGGCCCTGCTAAGAGTGATCCCTGAGCACAGATCCAGGAGTAAACCTTGAGCACCACTGGTTATGGCCAAAATAACAAGAACACTATTACTAAAAATAATGACCTGAATCTATAATTTTTGCTTATATACTTTGAAAACATTTTCACATAAGAAATATACGCTACAAAAAAACCCACAAAAATTGCCTACAGAATACATTGAAGTCATTCAATTCTATTTTACATGCACATATACTTTATGGCATATATTGTCATTCTCATTTATCTCATAATAATACCAAAGACTCCTGAAGGTGACTAATTAGACTAATTACATGCTTAATAAGTTTTCTAACACAATTGTAGAGCTTGATAGTCTTTGCCAAAGGATTTTTAGCATTTTAAACTTTTAGGTATATATTGTTCAAATTATTCCACTTTGAGCGATAGTACAGCGGGTAGGGCCTTTGCCTTGCATGCGGCTGACCCCAGTTTGATTCCTACGTCCCTCTCAGAGAACCCGGCAAGACTACCGAGAGTATCCCTCCGTGGCATAGTTGATATGCCAAAAACAGTAACAAAAAGTCTCACAATGGAGACGTTACTGGTGCCCGCTCGAGCAAATCCCTGAACAATGGGCTGACAGTGCGACAGTGTTACAAGTGCTACAGAAAATAAAACATATTTTATATAGGCCAATTGTAAATTAGCAACTTCTATGAGTCTGCCAAAATTATTTTATTGCTAGGTAGTGTACAGAATGCTACTTGACAAACATTATTTTTTTCTTTTTGGGTCACACCTGGCGATGCACAGAGATTACTCCTGATTCTGCACTCAGGAATTACCACTGGCGGTGCTCAGGGGACCATATGGGATGCTGGGAATTGAACCTGGGTCGGCCGCATGCAAGGCAAAGGCCCTACCCGCTGTGCTATTGATCCAGCGCCGTTGACAAACAATTTTTAAGTACCATTTTTGAATGGAATTTACATAATTTTTTTCACAAATATTCTTTCTATAGTACTCTGCTGCTTATTTGTTTTCTCCTTAAACGGAAATTCTTAGTGACAAATTGCCTCCATGTGTATAGTGTCTACTGGTAAAAGATATTTTCCCTTTATAATTAAGGAATATATGAGTATGGCTTATAAATAACTCTAATTGCCATGATCCATATGATGTAGTCCAAGGACCAAAAAAGCAAAATAGTTAAAAATAACTTTTAAGGAATCAGTATATAGTTTGTGGAAGTGCTAATTAGAATTTGTTTTATCTTAAAGGTCCATATTACTCATTCTCAACACACACAGACACACACACAAACACACACACATACATGCACACACACAACTTTTTTCATAGTTCTTTCACTGTCACTGTATCACTGTCATCTTGTTGCTTATGAATTTGCTCAAGTGGGCACCAGTAACATCTCCATTGTGAGACTCGTTGTTACTGTTTTTGGCACATTGAATATGCGATGGGTAGCTTTCCAGGCTCTGCCATGTGGGCGAGATACTCTCAGTAGCTTCCTGGGCTCTCCGAGAGAGGCGGAGGAACCAACCCGGGTCAGCCGCATGCAAGGCAAACTCCCTACCGCTGTGCTATCTCTTCAGCCCTTCACAGTCCATTATAAAAAGAAATTACTTTTTATTGGGCTTTATAAGACTCTGAAATTTAATGATCATTTGGGTACTTTTTGGCGAATTTTACCATATCAACAGTCAGTTAAAGGAAGAACTAAATCTAGGACTGTTGATACTTTTTTGGCGTATTTTACCATGTCAACAGTCATGGTAAAATACACCAAAAGAGTACCTAAATGATCATATGTGAGACCTAAAAAGTACCTAAATCTCCTAGCAAGTGAACCTTGGATTATAGATTAATTTCTTCCTTTAACTGACTGTTGACATGGTAAAATATGCCCAAAAAGTACCTAAATGATCATTAAATTTCAGAGTCTTATAAAACCCAATAAAAAAAGCATTTCTTTATAAAGGACTGTGGAAAAGTTGTGTGTGTATGCATCACATACTGGGGGGAAAGGCAGTTCCGTTAGAGAAGGGACCACCAAGTAAAAGGTGCTAGGAGGATCAGCTAGGGATGGGAGACGCACCCTGAGGGCAGACTATAGACCAAAGATGATGGCCGCTTGTTACCTCCATTGCAAACCACAACGCCCAAAAGGAGAGAGAGAGAGCAAAAGGGAATGCCCTGCCACAGAGGCAGGGTGGGGGGAGGGGAAATGGGGTGGGGATGGTGCAAGGGATACTGGGACCATTTTTGATGGAAAATGGGCAGTGGTGGAGGGATGGATACTTGACCATTATATAAGTGAAATACAAGCGTGGAAGTTTGTAAGTATGCAACTATATCTCACGGTAATTCACTAATTAAAAAAAATGTTGAAAACAAAATGTATGATTAAAAGTAAATTTACCTCTTTAAAAAACATCAAAATCTCTTAAGAAAATAGTGTTTTCTCATTAGCCAAAGATTTTTGAAGTAAAATTTATTCAAGTATTAGTTGCAGTCCTTTGGGATGTAGGATTCTCTGCCAAAATTAGAGACTGCATCAAATTTTTTTTGGACAGCAAGAATGTGAATCTGTTCTGTGCCTACATGATTTTTTAAATTGTTGAATTGGAGAAAGTCAGAGCTGAGACCTCAATAAGCAGTCTGCACCTATCATTTACCTAGATAGAAACTGACTGAATGGTATCTATCTTGAATTGTCTTACTAATACCATAAACAAAAGAACCTCAGGAACTAGAGAGTATCCTTGCAGACTGGACAGATTATTTGGAAATCCTTAGTAGGAGCTTCAGTGGACTTCTAAATAAACTCATATTTGTATTCCTGATAAGGACTGGGGCGATAGCACAGTGGGTAGGATGCGGGTAGGGTAGCGGGTAGGGTTTGATTCCTCCGTCCCTCTCAGAGAGTCCAGCAAGCTACCAAGTATATATCGCTCACATGGCAGAGTCTGGCATGCTCCCCGTGGCGTATTCTATACGCCAAAAACAGTAACAACAAGTCTCACAATGGAGACGTTACTGGTGCCCACTCGAGCAAATCCATGAACAACGGGACTCAGCCTGGAATGCAGGTGATGTATTTGATCTTCTCATATTTCTCTTTTCAGGCTCCAGTGTTGAAGGAGTATGGAGAAGCCAGAATAGGAGGGGGCAGAAATAGAAAAGAATTATAAATGAACAGAACCCACATATATAATTCCACAGTGTAATTTCCCAGGACAATTAAGTGATAATAAGGCATGAAGATGGGAACTGTGCTAATCTGGCGTGTAGTTGAACTTACATTACTCTAGAATGGAATCAATATGTTAATATCTGTAATGGATGGAAAGTTACAAGGACAAACAAAGGTAATTTTTAAAAGGCTGAGAATGTTTTAAAAAACCTTGATGGGGGAGATAGCACAAGGGAAAAAGAGGGGAGAAAAGAAAAGAAAGAAGGAAAAAGAAAGAAAACGGTTGAAAATTACAGCTGATAAAAACATGAAGTCATTTATTCATGAAATTATTCAATAAATCAATTTCCTACTTAAGCATTGCATACCATCACATTCATATTTGACAATGGTACTACAAAGAACTTTGTGCAAATACAACTCCAGCCTTGCTAGGCTTACAATATCAATAACCTCAGGATAAAAAATATTTGACCTTAAAACAGTTTAATAAGAGTTTATGTTTTACAATATATTGCTAAGGTAAATTTACTACTTGATTTCAAGTACATATAAAAAAATTTTAAAAGCAGAGACCATTTTTATTTTCTGTGTGAATAATAAAGTTACAGAGCCAGGTCTCAACTTCCAATTCCAACTTTTGGCTGTTATCACATCTTTTTCCTTATAGATTTTGAGAAAGCTTGGAAATAAGCCTTTTATCTGTTTGACACAAGATTAAATGCTTTATATTTTCTTATATATCTAGTACTTTGAAAACTAAGCGAAAGAACAGAAACATATCCACCTTCCTCTGTACCCACCTTGCTCTGGACTTAAAATAGTCCAACAATCAAAAATCGACTATGGAATGATTCATCCTCCCCAAAGGTAAAAGTATATATAATACTTTCATTTAGAAGTTAATTGAATAGCTTGTCTTTAACATCTGAGGATTAGAATAATCTCATTTTTATTCCACATAGCTTTCAACACAATGCTGTGAAAATCAAGACAACGTATCATCACTAAATAATTCTTATGTTAAGAATTTTATTAATCTTTATTAAATCATTTATAATGAAAGGTTCACCCTCATAATTGGAAGGGTAAATTTTGGGGGTAAAGTATTAGAAAGACTGCTTTTTTTCTAAAGGAAACAAATAATTTCTTCCTACTCCTTTGTTCCAGGTAAATGAATTTTTCCTCAGAATCTTCAAATCTTCAAAGTTGTTTCTGATCTCTTTAAGAATAGTTGACAGTGGATTGCACAGGAAATGAAAGCTTTTCCTTTATATTTTCTTTGTTCTCTAGGTAATTATTTTTATTTCTCCTTTGATTTCTTTCTGAACCAAGAGAAATGTGTTGAGATTTTTTGATGACTAGAGTCAGCAATATATAACAAAAGTCTCTGACTGTTGGGTTGTTTCCTGTTTTTTTGTTGTTGTTAATTTCTAGTTTCCTACCATTGTGATCAGAGAATATCATTTATATGATTTCAATTTTCACTTATCTATTAGGACTTCTTTTGTGTTCCAACAAATCTATTCCTGAGAATATTCCATGTGTTCTTGAGAATACATAACCATTTCTTTGGGGATGAAATTTCTGTATATATTTATGAAATCCATCTCCTGTATTTACTATGTTTAATGCCACAATTTCTTTGTTAACATTTTCCTGGATGTTCTAGCCATTGCTGTAAGGTGTTTTTACAATCAACATCAGAGGGTATGTCCTATGGAGTCTGTAACATCTGAAACATAAATAAAACTTAAACATAGTCAAATGACTCTACCTTTTGATTGGCATCAAAATCTGCCCCCTAATCAGTCCTGTACTGTCCTTGCCCTGTTTTTACCTCTTATACATTTGCTATGTGTTATAACTACTGAGACTGTCTTTCTATTTCTGCACACAGCTCTAAGGACTGTATTTCTCAGGCACTTTCATCATGCCAGTCTTTTAGAATTACCTTTTCTTGCCTATGACATCTCATCTAAGTTCTTGAATCTGGCACATTTGGGTCTTCATCAGTGGGGTCTACAATCTTCACAATTTTTTAACCAACGGTCTCATTACTCTGTAACATAGCATTGCTCTAAGTTCATAAAATAGACCATGATGTCCAACATTATTTTCTTTATGTCTTTTCCCAGAACCTCAAATCCCTTCCTTTGTCTTTTTTACCAGACATACTTATTTGTGGTTTACTTATACCTTCACTATATAATCACTGAAGGTTTGCAGTTTTGAGTCTTTAAAAATCTTCTCTACTTTTCATCTTACCTATTAGAATTTTCCTTAATGGTCACATGACTGATGGTCATCAAAAATAACTTTTTACTGATTAAATTTTACTAAAATTTTTCAAATAAATTGTCAAACCAAATGATTAGAATTTCATATAAATGAGGTAGCCTTTAAATTTTTCAATTTGTTTATTAATTAACAAAATATCCACTGAGCAGCTATCACATGTCAGCTACTATATTAATATCCAGAATAAATAATATTTATATAACAAAAACCTCAAAATATTCTCAATCATTTAAAAATATTCTCTCAAAAATGATTTTTTGGGGGGCATAGTAATAATACAGTGGGTAGGGTGCTTGCCTTGCGTGAAGTCGACCTAGGTTCAATCCCCCAGCATGCCATATGGTTTCCAGAGCACTATCATAAGTAATTCCTGAGCATGGTATCAGGAATAACCTCTGAGCATCACTTATTGTGGTCCAAAAACCTAAACAAAACATTTTTTTCTGGGTCTGGAGAGGTAGGTGTACATGGCTAAATCAGGTTCCATTTTTCTGAGTCCTGCTAAGAGTGATCTATGAGCTTTTAGCTAAAAATAAGCCCTGAACAACACCCATTTGTGACCCAAAAGCAAAAAATGAAAAATTATTTTCCATCCATAAACAGAAACTAATCATTTTTGAAGTGTTAATTTTCTCTAATTTGTTTAAATATACATCCATTGCATTTAGATGTATCTGAGAGTTAAGGTCATTCTTACAAAAATACTTCATTGAGATATAAATAAAATTCAACAATTAAGAATATTATTTTATTCTCTATCAGAGGAAATATGTTTTACATTATTTAAAGGAATTGGCAAAATACATGAAAAATTTGCTTCGAGAAGCATCAAAATTTTTCCTCAGTTTTGACAATATTGGATTAAATTAAACCTCAAAACACCATTTGTATAATAACATCAAGGATAGAAATATCAAGAGCTATGTCTTCAAAGGCAGATCAAAACCATATCTACACTCTTTTTCAATGTTTTATAATTCTCTGGAAACTCATGTGTGGCTTTACTTAACTTGTAAAAGAAAAGCTGAAAGCAAAAATGCAGTATTTGCTTTGTACAGTTGAACTGTACAAAGTTAGCTGTAAAGTTAACATAATTAAAGCAATTAAAATTCCAATTAATTAAATTGAAATAAAATCCTAAGTACTAAAAAATTCTTAAAGATACAATCATAAAGATTCCTCAGTGAACACAAGGTAATTTGTATTTTATCACAAACTAATTACCCTAATAAACTTTCTGTTAACACTATTTTTTATAGTCTTTTGGTGCTGCTTAGCTGGTTTTCTTTACATTATTCCCTTTAGTAGCTTTGTGGCCTTTACTCAGCAATAAACTTAGAAATTCCACCGTCTGTGATCTCAAACACCAATCCAAACACTTCAGTTCTACTTTCTCGTGTGAGTCACCTGGATGGTTCCAAATTCTGCTTTTTTATGTGGTGTCTTGTTTATTTTATACAAACTGCATTATGACAAGGATGTTTTTCTTCTCTTTGATTTGTCTTGCTTTTGTTTTGGAGGGATTTTTTGGCCACAGCCAAGCCAGTTCAGGCTTTACTCCAAACTGAGCTCAGGGATCACCCTTGGCTGTGTTCTGGAAACCATAAGCACTAGTGGTGATCAAGCACATATCAAGTGCATGCAAGTGTTTACCCACTGTACTATCTCTCCAGTGGTGTTTTTTTTTTAATCTTTTAAAAGCTATGTCTTAGAAGGCTTACGACAATTAAAGCTTAGGGTCAGAGTTCTCACACTAGATCTCATGATGTCTCCTTGGTCAGAGACATTGCTTCTTTTAGATCTTTTAGACAATTACCCTGACTCCAGCAGCAAACCTAATAGATATGCCATAAACCATAGATTCACAGGCTGATTAATTCAGAATTGTCAAGAAGGGGTCCAGCTGCCTGTTTTAAGTGATAGACAAATGTGGATTGAGATCTCCTGGACCAGACATTTCAACAGAAAAATGCTTCTGGTGGCAACCTTCAATATAAAACTCAACAATAACTTACAAACTGGAAACATTCACCATATGAGATCCCATGAAATTAAAATATATCAATTACATGATAAACTTTCTTTTGTATACTTACACAAATGAATGAACAAAAGTTTGATATTTACATAAATGTTTTCCTTTATTTTAGGACAGGCCATCTCGTGATTTTTTTTTTTTGGTGTTTCTTCTGGTATGACCATCCTGTATATTAAACAAGCTATTGTTTAATATACAGCTTCCCTCCCTGCCCCGATAAGAGCTCCCAGTGGCTGAAGACCACCAGAACCTAGCCACAGTCATGCTGGAGGCCCCTCTCCACATGTTTGGACAGGCCTCACGCATGAAGTTACCGGCAGAGGAACTCAGGTGTGTGTAATTCCATCAACGGCCAACATCCAGATACTTAAAAGCAAGCTCCTAGAAGCGATATCTTATAACCTACTTCTCCCTCTGGGAGAAACTTGCAAGCTACTGAGAGCTTCCTGCCCACATGGGACAGCCTCGCAAGCTTCCCATGGTGTATCCATATGCCAAAGCCAGTAACCAGCTGAATCTCATTCCTCTGACCCTGAAGCCTTTAGAGCCTTCTAAAATCTCAGGGATACGACGAATGTAGAAGTTACTGAGACCGCTCGAGCCACTCAACGATCAACGGAATTTTGTGATCATGATTGTGATTGTTTAATTAATATGCATAGCATGGAAACAGGGACTATTCTATACATATATCTCCAAACTTTCTAACATCCAACTATGCAGAGGTGACTAGCATCACAACCATGCAGCCCTCACTTTTGTTTCTTCAAATTCTGTCTGCACCTTCCAGACTGACATGCCAGAATTTACTATTTTAAAAACTTTTTATTGTTGTTATTGGTTTTTTGGCCCATACCCAGTTGTGTGTGTGTGTGTGTGTGTGTGTGTGTGTGTGTGTAGAGCTTATTCTTGTCTCTGTGCTCCGGGGACCATGTGTAGTGCCAGGAATCAAGTAGGGGTTTACTGCATGCAAAAGGAAGTGTGTTAATCAGATAGAGGTTTATTAGCCAAATTGAGAACTTATGGATTTTTCCTCACAAATATTCTATATATGGATACAAGAGATTCAGGAATGTAAAGGTAGCAGATGTGCTCTCTCAGGAGGCTACTGTATTATCTAAAGATGCTCTATTCTAAAAGAGCATTTTTCAATTTCATGAAAACTTTTAAGTGGCACTTCCCTGCGATGGTTTATAGTTCTTTTCCTTATCTGTAGAACAGAGTATATAGGATTCTTCCTACTCCCCATACCTATTCCATTAATTTTGGGGGAGTTTTGGAACCACACCTGAGGGTACTCAGCATTTACTCTTGGCTCTCTGCTCAGGGATCACTGCTGAAGGAGCGCAGAGGACTGTAGGCAGTGCCAGCAATCAAGCCATGGCGGCCCTTGTGCAAGGAAAGTGCCTTAGCAGGTACGCTATACCTCTAGCCTATCCCAGCCCTATTTTAAATTTTCCTTAACTCTCTTCACTCTTACTAATTTTACATTTGTAGGATTTATCTAGTTCATATAAATCTGAGCACAGAATTATTCATAATATAATTTTAAATTTCTATACCTTTAAAATAGATAGTTTTTGAAAAATTTTATTTTAATGCTTTATTATTTATTAGAATTTTGTGGAATTTCAGGAGATTAGCTCTATTCACCTAGATGCATAGATATAGCCATCTTTACAATAACAAAAAGAGGGAGAGATCTATGGCAAATATGAGATTTAAAACAGAAGAAACATAGTATGGGAATAACAGATGGTCAAAGTCATAATTGAATTTTTTTCCCAAAAACTAAATTTACATGGGTTGGGGTAAGAGGGGTACTTGGGACACTGGTGGTTGGAAATGAACACTTTGGTTATGGGTGTGGTGTTGGAATAATGTATTCAGGAAAAGTATTATTTACAATATTGTAAATCCAAATACATCAATATAAATGATCAAAATGTGCATGATAAATGCCCTGTTTTCTTCGATGTCTCAATGTTACTTGACCTTCAAATACATAGCATCTTTTTTTTTTGTCATTCAACAGTTTTTTTTTTAATTTTTTTACTGAATCACTATGTGGAAAGTTACAAAGCTTTCAGGCTTAAGTCTCAGTTATACAATGCTCAAACACCCATCCCTTCACCAGTGCACATATTCTACCACCAGGAACCCCACTATGCCCCCCTCCCCCATCCCACCACCTCATCCCCCGCCTATGTAGCTGATAAATTTTACTTTACTTTCCTCTTTACTTTGATTACATTCAGTATTTCAACAAAAAACTCACTATTATTGTTTGGAGTTTTCCCCCCAAAGTCAGACCTGTTGAAAAGGAAGCATTTGATAATTTGTTTTCCATTGATGACAATGAAGAGATATGAGGTCTCGTGACTGCTGGTGCCCAAAGTAGTTTAGCTGGCCTCTGGGGCCATGGTCGTGCAGCAGTGGAGAGGCAGCACATGTGCGGCTGCCAGGATTACATCTCGGCGGAGGGCCCAAATACATAGCATCTTTATGCTGGTCTTCTTCAGTCTATTTTTGTTTAAAGTCAGTGTCAAAGCTACACCAACAAAAGATCAGTGAATCTTTCAACAGAGACAGGAACCTCTTTTCAAAGTACAATGTGATATGGGGTTTCAAATTCCTCACTGTCTGGCTTGCTGTGGGATTTTATGTCTATGACATTAGCTAACAGTCAAATGCAGTTATGCCAGAAACTGACAGGTTTATTAAAAAAAGAACTGATTCTAAGGGAGGGCAGGAAGAAAAAATGCTCTTTAATTTTTTAATTTTTGTAGTAAAGTGTAGTCATCTACAGAACTGATGCAACAGACTAACTATGGATATATGCATATTAAGTAAAAACAGGTGTTCTTGTAGCGATTTAGTTAAAGTAATGGTAGCCTTAAAACAGAGAAGAGGAAATAAAATGTCTACAAAAATATTTCAAAAATAATTAATATCAAAGCATCATAATCTATATTTTTATACTACAGGCCCTTAACAGAAGCTCTTTTAAATATTGCCTAATCTCCTATTCAATTCATATTTCTTTAGCTAAAATTACCTCTTTGAGATAGTCTTTTTTTTGGAAATACCCAAAGAATTCTAATCTTGACATCTATACTAAGGACCATATTTATGTGATTCAAGGATTTTTTTCATTTTTTGAGGCATGAATTTAAGAACAACAAATTTCTCAAGTATTAACTGCTTCCTACTACTCTATACACCTACCTACTAAAATTCACAAACACTTCAGATATTGTCTGTGTTGTTGTGTGTGCTTCTGAAAGATCTGCTCTAAGTTGTAGGCCTCAGTAGTTCTACTTTGTCACTTGTCCTCCCGTTGTTCATCGATTTGCTCGAGCGGGCACCTCATCTCTATTCAGCAGTAACGTCACTATTCAAGCCTGTCGAATGCTAGTGTAGCCCAATGGCATCTGCTCACTCCAGGGATACGAAGAGCCTCAAACCGTTCATTCAGGGTCTTGACGAAGAAGTCTGACCATCTCGTAGGTGGGTGGTCATGCATTCTTTTGAAGTCCCATGGAATCCAATTAGTAACAACTCTAGTCCAGTGGTTATCTCTAAATCACATTACGTGTCTGGCCCATCTGATTTTCGTCACCTTGGCAAACAAGACAGCGTTCCTGATTCTTGATCGTCGTAGATGTCAAAACTCCAGATTCCTTCTCTCACTTGAGTGAAATATGATATTGCTCAAATGTGATATAGCTCCTTCGATTCCTCTTTGGGATACCCAAATAACCTTCTCATCCTGTTTTCATAGGGCCCAGGTCTCTGAGGTGTATGTTAGTACAGGAAGAATGGTGGAGTGGAAAAGATGTGCCCAGAGCCGGAGGTTCTTCGTCCTCTTAACCGCTTCTTTGATGCTCTTGAAGGTATTCCACGCTGCACAGTTCATGTGCCAGGTCATTTGTCATGTTGAGTTCTTGACCTAGGTACACATAACTGTTGCATTTGGAGATGTTTGTTCCATTGAGGTCAAGTGGGACATGAGGAACTACTCTGTTTCTCATGAACATTGTCATAGTGAGATTCAGCTGCAGTCTGACCTTTCCACACTTACAGTCAAAGTCGGCCAGCATTCGTGCTGCTTGACTGATATTTGGTGTTATTAGAATAATGTCATCAGCGAAGCGGAGGTGGTAGAGTTGCTGACCATCTATCTTCACTCCCATTCCTTCCCATTCCAGTCATCACCTGACATTCTCAAGGGTGGCACTGAACTGTTTTGGTGAAATGGTGTCACCTTGCTGAACCCCTCTCTTTATGTCGATGATCATTTCTTGAGATTCTGGTGGTGAATCCATAATACAGCTCACGAAGTATACTGATGTTATGAGTTTGAACACCCTGTTTGGCTAGGACTTCAATGACCACTTCATTCTCAACAGAATCAAAGGCCTTCTTTAAATCAATGAACATTAGACAGAGCAGTATCTTGAACTCTCATGAAACCTCAATGAGCTCAATCCTCTTGGTAGACAAGGCAGTAGTAGGGAGGAGGCCAGCTACTGTAGATAAATGAGGAGTAGGAAGGTTCACAACCTCAATGGTTCATCGCTTCATCATGGCAAGAGGGCAGCTACGGTGCCAACCCGGTGAAGAGCGAACCAACACAGATTGTTACAACATGCCACCCACATGGCAGAGCCTGGCAAGCTACCCATAGTGTATTCCATATGCCAAAAACAGTATTAAAAGTGGGTCTCATTCCCCTGACCTTGAAACAGCCCCAATATGGCAGCATTGAGAAGGATGAGCAAAGAGAGGCTGCTAAATTCCCAGGACTGAACTAGGGAACTAGTCAGCCAAAACAAAGAAGGACTAAAATGAGTATCTTCACTTTTAAAACACATATGCTGGCATTGGAAGCATCCATCAAGGACCTGATGGTGCAAGCTCAGAAGACCAAGTGCGATGTCATTGGATTGACAGAGACAAGAAAGCATCCATCACATCATGCCGTTTTTGAAACTGGAGAAGAACTATTCCTCAGAACATGAAACAGTAGAGGTATTGGTGGTGTCTGTGTCCTCATCAGCATGAACTTGGCCATGAGCATTGATTCATTTGAAAGCCTAACAAACCAAGTCAGATGCTAACATTTGAATAGATGTGCCTCTTTGCTGGCAGTTTCTATCTTTGTCGTCTATGCACCAACATTCAACTACAATGAAGAAGAAATTGAGAAGTTCTACATGGAGCTAGAGAAGTTCTATAAAGAAGACCACATTTTCTACAAGGTTATTGTCAGTGATTTTAATGCCAAGATAGAACTGAGAAGGTCGACCGAAGAACTCCACATCGGGACCCGTGGCCTATAATGGACCAAACAGTGTGAGAGACTGAGTTCATCATGCTGACCAAGACAATCCATGGTAGCTCACACTTCCAAAATGCTGACTCTAAACGTTGGACATGGGAGTCTCCCTGTGGAGAGTTCCACAATGAAATTGACCACATCATAACAATCGGTGGTTTTGCCTGACCAATATCGCTGTTGTCTCAAAATTCCAAACAGGATTAGACCACTGTCTCCTTTGTGCGAAATTCTACTTCATGGAGTGGGGAGAAAGTGTTGCAAAGTTTAAGAAAAGAACTCCCAGAACCACCACCAACTGGGAGCTCTTTGGCACTATTGCAGCAATATGGGAAGATGCTGTCATTGACAACATCAACGATGAATATGATTGACTGGTTCAGCACCTCCGTGACTGTGTGAGGAATGCTGAGAGAGAGAAAGGAACAAAAAGACACCTGTCTTCCAAAACTCTATAGCTCATTCGCCAATGTGGTTTGGTGCAAGCCTCAGTCAGTCACAAGCTAATGTCCAAGCTCAGAAAGCTGTGCAGACAAACGATAAAGAAAGACCTCAAAGAGAGAAGGGCAGCAGTGTTGGCTGATGCGACAGAAGCTGGGAAAATTATTCCCAATGCTCTCCTGTCCTTCCCCAACTACAAGACCAAGATAACTGCCCTCCAATGTCCTGATGGATCTATCACATCTTTCAGAAGGGCAATGAAAAAATTTATCCACGACTTCTATTTGGATCTCTTCGATAGCCATGTCCACTTGCCCACATACGAAATTCCGCAGGATAGATATGTCGTTCCCAGCACTATGCCTTCTGAAATCTGACACGCCATTTTGTCTGTAAAGAAGCATATAGCACCCTGTCCAGACAAGGTCAGACCAGAACACCTGAAGAATCTGCCACCAGTACTTGCCAATACACTGGCTTGGCTCTTCACACACTACCTGTCAGAATGCAAGGTTCCATCCCAATGGAAAACTAGCAGGACCATCCTGTTGTACAAGAAGGGAGACATCCACAACATTGGTAACTATCACCCAATCTGCCTGTTGTCTGTCATCTAAAAATTATTCACTCGAGTCATCCTGAATAGGATTGGAAGAACACTAGATGGAGGACAACCATGTGAAAAAGCCGGGTTCCAAAAAGGATTCAGCATGATCAACCATATCCACATGGTGAACAAGCTCATTGAGCCCTACTTTGGGTTTGATTAATTTGCTAGAGCAGCCCACAAAACTCATTAAAAAATTTTACCAGATTACTTGTTCGTTGGCTGGAGCGATAGCAGAGCAGGTAGGATGTTTGCCTTGCACACGCCCAACCTAAATTTGATTTCTCCGTCCCTCTCGGAGAGTCTGGCAAGCTACCAAGAGTATCTCACCCACACAGCAGAGCCTGGCAAACTACCTGTGGCATATTCAATATGCCAAAAACAGTAACAACGAGTCTCACAATGGAGACGTTACTGGTGCCCGCTCAAGCAAATCAATGAGCAATGAGACAACAGTGCTACAGTGCTACTTGTTCATTACTAATGGATATAAATCAGAAATATCTAAATAGGAAAGATGTGTGGGTAATGCATGGAGGTATTGTGTTCTTTAGTTACTATACTAAATCTCTACATCATCACTTATTATGTAGCTCTCTGAGCCATATTATTTAGGTTTTCAGAAAGACTTAAGTAAGCCTTCTTTCCCGAATACTACCTTTTGACATTGTTGGATATATCCCGTGCTGCATGAAAACCTTTTCAGTTGGTGGCAGTCAATATCTCATACTTACCATGCCTCTAACCAATAGCTTATGAATTGGAGGTTCCAACAGCATTCTCTCTAATTAAAAAATTCCATTGCAGGTCAAAGTTGTTCTTTATACTTCTAAGGATTTTTTTTTTTATAAATCAGGGGTTGCCATAAAACCCTTCTCGAGCTCAATTAATTTGCTAGAGCATCTCACAGTATTTAAGGAACCTAATTATTCTCAGTTGAAAATATATTTTAATGGAAGAATACAATATCCACATGGAAAAGCAAATAGCACAAATTCATGCAGGAAAATATTGCTTTTTTTCCTGGAGTTTGGCGGCTTGACATAGAGCATGAGGAAGCATACTTGTCCCCAGCTTATAGCTCTCTGAACAATCTACTTTTAGTTGTTATGAAGATTCATAGCACAATTGATTAAATTATTATGATTACTGATTTATTCAATACTCACCTTTTAGAAACAAAGGCACCAAACTGAAATCTATAATAATCTATTTAAAGCTGACTTCTCTGGCAAACAATTCCATCCTGTGTGTTTTCCCCAAAACTACCATATTTGTGGGAAGTTATGAACAAGACAGATATTTATTTCACTTTTAATTGTGTTTTTTAGAAACTGAGGATAAGACAATAAATATAATGAAGGATTTCCCCTTTTCTCTTCTCCTTCAGAATTTTCCAAGTGTTGAGGCAGCTATGAGTCAGGAAATATGGATGAAGGCCAAATTTATATGAATCACAATATCATAGTAATAAATCTGATGTTGGTAAGAATGGAAACTTTATAAAATCTGATGAGATATTCAGTGAGTTTTTTCAAATTGTTTACTATTCCTAGAAGACAAATTTTAGTTAGTATTTTGGGAAAATAAATAACAAAGTTAAATTATATAAATAGGGCTTCGACCAGTTCAAACCTTGTGAACTCAAGTTCAAAGGGTCTTTCACTCTTTAATGAGAGTGAAATATACCAGCCCACAATATGCATATAAATTATTTTTGCCTCATTATTTTCATTTATTTTATTTTAGTTTTTAATTGGGACTGGAATGATAGGACAGTGGGTAGGATGTTTGCCTTACTCGCTGCTGACTGGGTTTGATTCCTCCGTCCCTTTCGGAGAGCTCAGGAAGCTACTGAGAATATCCCGCCCACATGGCAGAGCCTGGCAAACTACCCATGGCATATTCGATGTGCCAAAAACAGTAACAACAAGTCTCACAATAGAGACATTACTGGTGCCCACTTGAGAAAATTGATGAACAACAGGGTGACAGTGCTGCAGTGCTATTTTTTAATTAATTAATTAATTAATTTTTTGTAATGGATCCCCTTGAGATACAATTACAAACTTACAAACTTTTATGGTTACATTTCAGTCATACAATGTTTGATTATCCATCCTTCCACCAGTGCCCACTTCTGTGGCAGGGCATACCCTTTTGCTCTCTCTCATTTTGAGTGTTGTGGTTTGCAGTAGAGGTATTGAGTGGCCATCATGTTCTGTCTATAGTCTATTTTTAGAACGCATCTCCTATCCTGAGGGAGCCTTCCAAGCACCCTTTACTTGGTCATTCCTTAGCTATCTGAGCTGCCTTTTCCTCTAGCGTGTGAGGCCGGCTTTCAAGCCATGGAGCAATCCCCCCGGTGTTTCTCTCTACTATCCTTGGGTGTTAGTCTCTCATTCTGTTACTTTATATTCCACAAATGAGTGCAATCTTTTTATGTCTGTCCCTCTCTTTCTGACCCATTTCACTTAACATGATACTTTCCATGTTGATTCACTTACATGCAAATCTCATGCTTTCATCTTTTCTAACAGCTGCATAGTATTCCTTTGTGTAGATATACCAAAGTTTCTTTAACCATTCATTTCTTTTCGGGGCTTTTCCCAGATTCTGGCTATTGTAAACAGTGCTCCAATGAGCAGATGTTATTCCGACTATACTTTTTTGCCTCTTCGGGATATATTCCCAGGAGTAGTACAGCTGGATCAAATGGGAGCTCTTTGTAGGTGACCATGATTGCCACAGACTAAAGACCATAAATATCACCATTTTTTTTTCATGAGACCATGCTGAATTCATCCTTTGTGAGATAAACGAAGATACTGCTTTTCAGGTCTTTAGTAGCCCTCCAAAAGTGTAAGACACATATGGGAAATTCACAAGATTTTGAGTCAAGTGTAAAATGGTCTTCGAATGGAGAGTATGTAATTTAAGTTATGCAGGGGTCATAATAAAACAGATTAGAACTGGAGAATCCAGAAAAGAGCGGTTTTTCACAGGGCACTTCAGAATATCTTGAAGAGCATGGATTTGTTGCTGCAGCAGCTGTGTTGGGGAGCCTGTAGGACATCCAGGACCTGGCCAAGTTCCTGTTCAATTCACCAAGGCCCTATGGGGAGACACAGTCTGGGAGCTCATCCTGTTTATCCTTGCCATGGGGGAGCCTAGGACTCAGGGATACTGCAGAACTTGAATCAGGATGAGATTAAACTCTTTAAGGTCAGTTGAAAGGGAAGTGAGCAACCTCAATCCTCATGCCAACTTGTTTGGCTTTTTTTTTTTTTGTGGAAAAATCAAAATAAATTCAAAGACAAGATAAAGGGTAAAAAGAAAAAGGTAAAATGATTTATTAGGTGAAAATACATTTCTGAGGCCTTGGTATCATGTAAAAAACTACAAAGGATGCAATGTGATGTGTGTTCTGTTTGAGGGCTCTTGGGGGAGTGCTCTCTCTCTCAAGCTGCTTGCATTCGGTGTTCTAGAGCTGCTGTGTAAGGACTGGATCAGGATGGCTCCTCCTTGTGCTCTGCTTCTGTGTGTGCCACTGTGCTTTCTTCTGTCTGTCTCTCTATCTCTGTCTCTGTAGTCTCTCCTCTGGTATCTTCCGACCTCTCTCTGTTTCTGCTTCTGTGTCTTCGCTCTGCTTCTGTGACTTTCCTGTTGCTTCTGTGTCTTCTCCTGTGTCTTCTGCCTTGCCTCTGTATCTTTTCTCTCCTTCTGTCTCTTCTCCATACTTCTCTCTTGCCTCTGCTGCTTCTGTCTTGCGTCTGCCTTCTCTCCCGCTTACAGTCTTAGTTTATATAGCAATCACATAAGGTGGTGACACATAGCTGGGTTAAACATTAACAAATCAAGAAAGAATGGTAAGACCATTTCTCCAGGAGATTAACAAAATCTCATCTAAGGAGATCATTCCAGATTACTGGGAGATCCGCTCAAGGGTTGGATCCAAACAAGGGTGTGTCACTTTCTTCCTTCCTCAGCTAGTAATCCACTTAAATAGTTACAGTAAATTTACTTCTAATACTTCTAGCAATATCATTCTGTATGAGCACAGTAAAAGATATATCAGACTTAAAGTTCTTTCTGAGGATAGTCACTATATATTCCAGACCACAGTCCTCAGGCCAGGTTAGCCTTCCTAATCCCAGCAGGGTCCTAGTCTCATCATTACCTTTGGATTATGACAGCATTTGTCTTTGACCATGCTCTCAATTTATAGTAGGATATTGTGGTGCTTTGGCCTGGCCCATTTCGATGCCAGGGTACCTCACAGCTTGCCCTGAGTCCATTCTGTCCCTCATCGGGCCCCTGCTTTTGGGATGCTAGGAACTAAGGGCAACTGAGTCGAGAAAGCAGATGCCCAGGAGTAAATATTATTGGAGTCAATCAGCTCCCAAGTTACAAAGCATAATACTAACTGTCTTCCTATGTCCATACAGAAAGGACATTGCTTTAAGGTAAACTACGTTCCCATGGCAAGGCTGAAAGGACAAAATCAATGTTATCCTACAGTATAGGTGCTTCCTGGATACAGTAGCAACTACTGGGTTTTAGTCTAGACAAGTGATTTAAGGTTTGAATGTTTTTGAAAGGGTTGCTATGATCTGTGCTAGGTTGGGACCTACCATCTGGGGTTACTGTCTTTAGCATTTCATTCTGTCGTGGGGAATATATACACTTAAGAGTCCTTAAGAGTAAAAGTGAAAACAATCTCAGGAATGTGTTCACTGAGCTTTCACCAATTGAGTAGCTCCTGGTAACCAGTGGAATTCCCATGTTATCAAAAGCTAGTAATCACAAGCTTTTTGGACTGGAGCAATGGCACAGTGGGTAGGACGTTTGCCTTGCACGCAGCTGACTCGGGTTCAATTCCTCCATCCCTCTTGGAGAGCCCGGCAAGCTACCAAGAGTATCCTGACACGACGGCCTGGCAAGCTACCCACGGCATATTCGATATACCAAAAACAGTAACTACAAATCTCACAATGGAAACATTACTGGTGCTCGCTCAAGCAAATTGATGAACAAGATGACGGTGCTACAGTGCTACAGTAATCACAAGACTGCCACTTCTTGAGTGTTTCCATCCTCTTTTAGAATGTTTTTATCTCTCAGTAATTTCTATATTGCCTATCCTATCCCAATTTTATGTTTTCTATTTTAAAAAGTTAATTTTATGCTCGTTAGTTTTTCACGTCAATTTCTGGAACAAATAAAAAAGCTATTTGCAACTTACATAATCTTACACAAGAATTTTCTGGGGAGAGAAAAAGCCATTCTGATGAAAATAAAGTAATAAAATTACATTAGTGAAGATGGCAAATAACTGAATAATAAAGATACATGAATGTGTATGGTAAGCTCTGTGGTGTAGAAGCTTTAGTTTCTCACCTTTTTCTACTAAAAAATAAAATTCATTTGAATAAATTGGAAGATATAATTGTCTTTATAAAGCAAGTCATGGATCAACCCATTTTTCAAATTAAAAGCAAAAAAAAGCTTGAAAACTAAAAGACTAGAAACATGTTTTATAGGCATAATGATTCTAGGTAAGAAAAGAGAAAGCTGTCAGACAAACTCACCTTCCCTTGGGGGACAGGAGGGTATATTAGATTACTTCTCTATTGTAGACCAGAAATTCCAGATAAACTCATTAAAATTCACCTTCTCAGAAGGGACTGACAATCAGCTGAGTTAGGTATTAAGGCTTGGTTTGATTGCTTGACACTAAGCACAAGTAACTCCATTTTTGACCTGTCATATTTTCACTACTCTCACAGAATAATTAGTTTCTAGAATTCCAGGGAGCTTTTAGTGTGAAGAGGGCATTTTGCTTACTAGCAACCCATAGGCATCCATACGCAGCAGTAATTTTAATTTTCTATAGTTCTTTTTTGTTTTTTGTTAAATTTTTGCTTTTGTTTACTGATATTGGAAGCAGTATCAGAAAACATCTGTGAATTCCAAGTTCAAGACTATGTTTATTTCTATGTAACTTTAATGCTTTCAAGTTTAACACAGTCTTTAATAAAATTAGAGGTAATTTTTTGTAAGTATTTGATGTTTGCTAGTTTCTTTATCATCTGTGCATTTTCCCAGCACCGTTTTTAAAAAGGCTAACCTTTTTCATTGCATGTTCTTGGATCTGTGTTTTAAACAAGATGCTCATTACATACAGGATGATTTCTAGACTTTCTATTCTCTTCTAATGGTCTTGGTGTTTTTGTTTTTCATACTGTACTGTTTTGATTACTATTGATTTGTTGTATAGTTTGAAATAAGGATACATGATGACTCCATTTTCCTTTTTCCTCAAGATTTCTTTGATGGTTTATAATCTATTTCATACAGATTTGGGTGTTTTAATTTCTTTGAAAACGACATTGAAATTTTAATGGGGATTTTTTTTAAAGTCTGTAATTTGATTTAGGTAATATGGAAATTTTTTTTAAATTTTTTATTGAGTCACCATGTGGATAGTTACAGTTTTCAGGTTTAAATCTCAGTTATACAATGCTCAAATACCCATCCCTTCACCAGTGCACATATTCCACCACCAAGAATCCCAGTATAGCTCCACCCCGCACCCCCACACCCCTAACCCCCACACCCCTAGCTCCCCCACCCTTAGCCCCCCGCCTGTGTAACTAATAAATTTCACTTTACTTTCACTTTGATTGCATACAATATTTCAACAAAACTCACTATTATTGTTTGGAGAGTCTCTCCCCTAAAGTCAGACCTGCTGAAAAGGAAGCATTAGACAATTTGTTTTCCATTGCTGAGGATGAAGAGGTATGAGGTCGAGTGACCACACTTAGCGGCCTCTCAGTTTGGGGTTTCTGTATTTTAGTAACAGAAGTCCAGAGAGATATCTGCCAGAAGTTGCATCATTGCCAACTTGTACTTCTCAGTTACATTATATTCCACATATGAGTGCAATCTTTCTATGTCTGTCTCTTTCTTTCTGACTCATTTCACTCAACATGATACTTCCCATGTTGATCCATTTATATGCAAATTTCATGACTTCATGTTTTCTGACGGCTACATAGTATTCCATTGTGTAGATGTACCAGAGTTTCTTTAACCAGTCATCTGTTTTGGGGCACTCTGGTTTTTTTCCAGATTCTGGCTATTGTAAACAGTGCTACAATGAACATAGAAATACATATGCCATCTCTACTATACCGTTTTGCCTCTCCAGGATATATTCCCAGGAGTGGTATTTCTGGGTCAAATGGAAGCTCAATTTCTAATTTTTTGAGAATCGTCCATATTGTTTTCAAAAAGGGCTGAACCAGTTGGCATTCCCACCAGCAGTGAAGAAGAGTCCCTTTCTCCCCGCATCCACGCCAACACCGGTTGCTTTTGTTTTTTGGGATGTGGTGTGAGACGATATATCATGGTTGTTTTGATCTGCATCTCCCTGATGATTAGTGATGTGGAACATATTCTCATGTGCCTCTGAGCCATTCCAATTTCTTCTTTAGGAAAGTTTCAGTTCATTTCATCACCCCATTTTTTAATTGGGTTGGCAGTTTTCTTCTTGTAGAGTTCAACGAGTGCATTGTATATCCTTGTTATCAACCCTTTATCGGATGGGTACTGCATAAATATCCTTTCCCATTCTGTAGATTGTCTTTGTACTTTGGTCACTGTTTCTCTTGAGGTGCAGAAGCCTCTTAGTTTGAGATAGTCCCATTTATTTATCTCTGTTTTCACTTGCTTGGCCAGTGGCGTGTCAGCTTTGAAGATACCTTTGGCTTCAATGTCGTGGATGGTTTTGCCGACCTTGTCTTCAATGTACCTTAGGGATTCTGGTCTGATGTTGAGGTCCTTAATCCATTTTGATCTGACATTTGTGCATGGTGATAGGTGGAGGTCTAAGCCCATTTTTTTGCATGTAGCTGTCCAGTTTTGCCAGCACAATTTGTTAAACATGCTTTCCTTGCTCCACTTCGTCTTTTTTGCTCCCTTATCAAAGATTAGATGGTCATATATTTGGGGGAATGTGTCAGAGTAGTAATACGGAGATTTTAATAATGTTTATACTTACAGCATTTGAACCCAAACTGTCTTTCCATTTATTTGTGTTCTCTATTTTTTTAAAGAAGGCCTTAAAGTTTTTAGGGTCTTCCACCTCCTCTGAGAGCACGATGCATTTTATCTTTTTAAATACAGTTATAAATGAAATTGTCTTCTTAGTATCTCTTTCCTGTAATAATCGTTTACCTGTAGAAGTGCAATAGTTTTGTAAAGTAATGTAGTATCCTGCTCCCTTTTACAGGTATAAATGTATTTGTCTATATTCCAAATCTATAAATTAGTATTGGTTCTGCTGATACAGATTTGTGTGCCTGATCCTGACTGGACTTGTTCATGCATTTGCAAGTATCTCATGGGTAGATTGGGTCCTGCCATTTTATTAAGAGAAAATCTTAGCCTTATAAAGAATGATGATTGCCCAGATACAAGATTATCTCCAGGAATAACTTTTCTTATCACCTTTTAAACCTAGCTTCAGGCATGGAAAATAACTAGAGTATCTGGTTTTGTTACATGAGTTATTTTCTCCTTGCAATTTGAGAACCTCCCCTCTTTTCTCTAAAGAACCTTATATAGCACTTTGTCTCGTGATAAATACTCATGTCTTATCTATTCTAAAATTCACGTCATATAAAACTTTCATATTTATATGATTAAATCTATTCATTTTCTCCCATTCTCTTATGATGTTTCCCCAATCTGAAAAGAATCTAGAGAGATGTGAGAGATTTTTTCTTCTGTACCCCTGTAGTACTGAATACTGTCTATTGTTTCTGAGCAAGAACAATATTTTAGGCAGCCTGTCTCTAACTGTACTACTAGTTCCTCCTGTGGATTTAGAAATGAGAAATTCTATAGTCAAGGAAATACATACAACTTAATTCTGGGTCCACTTAAAAAACTTACTCTGATGGGCCAGAGCAACAGTATAGTAGGTAGGAATTTGCCTTGCAAATATGATACCTGGCACCAAATACCCTGAGTGCCACCTGAAATGATTCCTGAGTGCAGAGCTAGGAACAAACCCAGAGGTATGACCCCGAACCAAAACAAACAGTCAACAAGGACCCTGATTTTCCAAAGGCCTGTAATTTCTAGTCCAAATAGTATAATACTGCTTCCAGGAATGCTATATCTTCTGATGTGTGGCTCATCTGTTTAGGGATCGACAGACCTAAGAAGCAACTGATGCAGCTGTTTGCACGGATGAGAAGAGAGCTTGAATATTATGATCTGGGACACCTAGGTATTTTTGTGATCTCTCAAAATAAATCGTAGAGCAGAATGTGAAAAAAGAAGAGGGAATATTGTTGACTGAAAATAAATTGACTATACTACAGTTGGCTGGAGCAATAGTGCAGTGAGTAGGGTGTTTGCCTTGCACACGGCCGACCCAGGTTTGGTTCCTCCATCCTTCTCGGAGAGCCCGGCAAGCTACTGAGAGTATTCTACCCTCATGGCAGAGCCTGGCAAGCTACCCGTGGCATATTCGATATGCCAAAGCCAGTAACAATAAGTCTCTTAATGGAGAAGATACTGGTGCCGGCTCAAATAAATCGGTGAACAACGGGATGACAGTGCTACAGTGCTACTGTGATAGAAGTGTTTAGTTGTAGTATGTATTGAATAAAGATTTCTCAAATAAATGCACTTGACAGGTTGATCTGGAGTCAAAAAGAAGAATATGGAAAACAGTAGAAGAGAACATCAAAACCTACAGAATAAAATTCACAAATGCTAGCTTCATTGAAAAAAACAATGGAAAAGTATGAAGTAATACAAGTAATACGAGTAAAACATACACACTGAGAAGATAGAAGTCTTGATAATATACATAATTCTCTAAATTGTGTTCTGAATTAGTAAATGTCAAATTAGTACCTTAATTTATTAAAGTGTATGCTGCTCAATTAGGTCTATAGTTTTTCTATGAGTTGGCTACATGTAATTAATTTTGATTCTAACTTTCATAAGTATTATAATAATTATTAATATTCATAAAAATTAAATAAATATTATAACAGAACACTTCTATTAAATTTTTCCAATCACTACCGTACTGGATAGTTTAGCTGTTATATCTTCCGCTTTTTTAAAAGGATGCTGAAACCAAGCCCCAACATGCTTTCAGAGTACAGAAAGATTCTTTACATGCTGTAGTACATCAGGTACTAAGATACATGCCTCTAGAATATTTTTTTAACCCAAGATACGTTTAGACTTGTATCAGGGACTCTAAAGTAGAAATCACACTTATTTCCTTCAATTGCCATACAGATTACATCTCTTCTGAATGTGACTCATCTGTCACTGAAAAAAACAGAAACCAGTTGCTCAAGAGTTATGGGCAAGTAATTTAAAACCCATCATATCCATCAGGAATTTCTGCTCCAAAATATAGTTTTCATAAATGCAAGATTTTTTAATAGTGAATTATAGCTCTAATATCTATGAGGATGAGTCTCTTGGGTCAGGTAAGTTTCAGAACTTATCCAATGCATTAAAATTTCAAAATCTCAGAACTTTCTTCCAAGTTCACTCATGTCTAAAAGCATATCAATCTCTTGGGGTAGATGAACAAACTGTAACATGACTAGAAATGATAAAACATGGCATTTTTCTAATCTTATCTCTAGACAGTCTTTCCAGAGGAGCTAGGACCATGTCTGTTTTATTTACAATATACCTTGCATTCTATTAGGCACTCATTAAATAGTTCATGCTTGAAGAAATTTTTTAAAAGAATGAATAAAAGTCTTTCTTAACAGTTTCCACATACTGATTAAAAAAATACATCAGTCTTTGAGCATGACAAAATAAAAAACTATCTGTTTGGCATTTCTGATTTGTATCCATTAACTAAGGAGCAATAACACAGTACCTGTGAAGTCTCCATTTAGTGAAGGACACTAGGCTTCTCATTTATATTTTTTAAGCCATAAATTTTTTTTTTAAATTATGAAGCTCTAGAAATTAAAGTTATGAAGCCAGTATACAAAAATCCAATGGAGTTGTCCCAAGGTTCTAGATAAAAACATAGTACTTGGTGGGTGGCAGGAAATTCCGATCTTCTTTATATCATATTGTAATTGATTTTTGAGTACCTACTTTCACATACAGCTGACTCTAAGTATTCATACACCCATATCAAAAGACATATCTGATATTCCTCTTACGAGCTCTGTTATAAAGCTAAGGATAGCCTATGTTTTAAAGTCTTTCAGTCATCCCATTGGTCAGCATCTCTTCAAATGTGTGTTCTTTAGAGTACTAGCCTAAGTAATTAGCATAGTAAGATTCTGAGAAGTCCTGTAGATGATAGAAGCTTAATTTTTTTTAGAACCATAATTTCCTATACAAATATAATTATTTACAGAAAAAAATTGAAGTAAAACTATGTAAACCTATTAAAGAACATTCTCTTTTTTGTTTTTTAATATTGGGTCAAACTCAGCGTTGTTCAAGGCTTACTCTTGACTCTGCACTCAGGGATCACTCCTGGCAGGCTTGGGGAACTATGTGGGATGCCATGGATGGAACCTGGGTCTCCTCATGCAAGACAAGCACTTTACCCAATGTAGCATCACCCTGGCCCCATCAAAGAGTCTTCTTAAGGAAGTCGTGCTAGCACAAACTGCTCTGTGCAGTTTCTAGCTCTAAACTCAGGCTTCCCAAACCTTATGATGTACAGGGTTATGTTCATATTTTTTTCCTAAACATGTCAGGACACTAATGCTATCTTTATAGTATTGAATGCTTGTCATACGTTTAGGAGTCTTGAGCCATCTCTCTGTAGATCAAGTGGAAATGTTAACAGATGCTTTGCTGTGTTCTTAAACAAATTAATACCTAGAGACATGCTGTGACATTATAACTTAATGTGATCCCAAACACACAAAACTACCACCTAATGAAGGGCAAGAATTCCTGGGAATTTCCTGGGAAACCCAGGAAAATGCAAATAAGCTTCACTTCCTCTTCAAGACAAATGGCATGAATATCCAATCAAAATGTATTTGGAGATAAAGGAAAATGTAGGGGTGGCCTCAAGCTGTACATGTAGATGCAACCAATAGGCAGCTTTTATGCACTATCTACAACTAAATGAATCTGTATTTCAGGCTTCTTCGGAAACTCACTATATAAACCAGTTTATGATTTTCTTTCTCCTTTCTCCCTTCATTGCAGCTGGTCATTACTGAAAATGATGATCTCAGAGTCGGCTGTTCCTGCCAGCGAGCTTGCACACAGAGAGATGCCTTTGTGAAGCCAGCCATAGAAACCTGCATAAAATTGGCCTTCTTTCCTTAATAGAACCACATGAACAAAGATGAGTTTGTTGCTGACTCAGAGCTGAAAGCTTTGTTTTGTAAAGCTCTCTGAATGTATTGCACTCTGCCAAGAGAGAAAGGTTCCTTCTTTAAAAAAAAAAAAATGAGGAAGAACAGTAAGCGGAAACCAGACAACAAACCCAAGTGCACACCCTTCGGGTAGATATTTGTGAGCAGAGTGGCCTGAAACTTTTTGTGTGTGTGTGAATACTGGTCACATTTCCCAAGCCAAATAAAAATGAAAGGAAAAGGGACTTTAATTAATAGAAATGCCTTTTGATTTGCAGAGCAAAACTGCCAGAGCAGATGTACCAGGAAAGAGGATTAGATAGTCCTTCTATGATGCACTGAAATTTCTCTTCGCCCCCCGCCCCTGTAGTAACCCCATTGAAGAGAGGCTGTCTTTAGTGTCTGAGTTCAAGCACTGCAAAGAAACTGTTGTTCTGTGGCACAATGGGCCACTCTCACAAGACCAGACAGAATATGTGAGGAGAGAACTAATATCCCTATAAATCTTGGCAAGATGGATTCAATTTTACTATTTCTAAAAGCCTGAAATGCAAGAGAAATGTGTAATGCATACAGAGCTGATCAAATATGCAGTAAAGTGAACCTTAAAACATTTATGAGAACCTTTCCTCCTTTCGAAGACTCAAATTGAATCAGGAAGGATGCTCGGCTAATTTTCTTTTGTTTTAATTTAATCAGTCCAGGGTGTTTTGGAGATTTGGGAGTCTCGATTTGTTTCTTGATTATTGTCTAGCTCCTCATCCCAAAAGACAGATCTACTTCCACTCAAGGAGAATAATTAACAGAATGAGAACTTCAATTGCCTCCCAAGAAGGGAGAAATGATCAGTGAAGATTCAGATAGGAAGCGGATGCTTAAGTGAGTCTTCCATGAAGAGAGGAATAACTGCATGGTTGCTGAGATCCTCAATACGTTGTGGGAGGGAGGGAGGCGTGAAGTGTATGTGCTCTTAATACCTAGTTCCAAGTGAGTCTATGTTCCTTCAGTTCTGTGGGGGGTGGGGGGGGGGACGAGAGCACAGAAAGCGGCTCAGCTGGGCTCTGATTCTACTGAAAATAGCTGTGTTTCTGTCTATTGCAGGTTGTGGAAAATCATGAATGCTGGCAACACCACAGGCTCACTTATTCAAGGAAAAGTGAGGTCAATCTACTGCGGAAGTGAAAGACATAATCCCCTCTCTTTCCCTCAGCCTTCCACCACAGTTCCTTAGTGATGAGCTGCAAATCTGCCCCAGGGTAGGGAAAAGTACTTATGCAAATGATTTTTCCACTGCCACGCTCAAGCTCTGACAGTTATGAGGCTTTGTCTTTTTCTTCTGACAAATAAACAAGTAAGTTTTTGGTTCACAGAACTCACCCCCAAATAAGCCCTGGTTATTCTCCTTTACCTCACACCCCAACATTTTAAAAAGCACAGTCATAACTTGTTACCTGTTATCACTCTTTAAGCCTGAACCAGTTTATACTTACGTAAAAAAATAACTTTTATATACTCTTCAAGTGATTTTTCAAATATAATTCAATGGACGCCAGTGCAGGCTGACTGAACAGCTAATTAGAGATGGCCTTACCTGCTTTCTCCCTTGAATCTCTGAGACTGCTCAGAGAGTTGATAGATTCTGAGTCATTGTGCAATACATTCCTGGATTTATCTTGTCCTCGTGGAGACCAGTGTTGTGAGACACCTGCATATGTAAGAGCCGGATAAGGGCACTCTAGGAAATCTTCGAGCAGTAGTGTCAACACCAATTCCTCTTTCCTTGAATTTCAACATGTTGGGCAGTGACCGAACTCTTTCTAATGTGAATTTTCACATTTCAGCCTAGGAAAATCCAAATGTTCTGTAAATTGTTATAGCCCCTTTTATTTCTACAGATTTATAGAGAAAAAGCAGGCAAAGAAAGATCCTGACGTTGTGATAAATCTATGTAATGGAATACTTTACAGCTGTGAAAAAGATGAGATCTGTTATTCACACCAATATGGATAGCACTTTAGAGAATATGATTTCTATGTTTGCTATGTTTACTACCTTTAGGTTCTTCTTTACTAAAACAGGAAGTGACGAAGGACGTGTGATGTTTATTCATATGTAGTACCTGAAATTTGAAAAGGAAAGATAAGTTGAATTCAAGATGAATTTTGTGATTATAAAATCAATTAGAAAGTGCTGACTTGGGAGGAATGATGAGTTTTAGGTTCACTGCACTTGTAAGTATACATGACATTTTATCTGTAGACATGACTATTAGGGTGCTGGCGAGAGATAGTGCAGTGGGTAGCGGGCTTGCCTTGCATATGGTCAACACAGGTCCAAATCCCGCACCCCGTATTGTCAGTCTCCCCAGCTTTCCAGGGAAGATCCCTAAGCACAGATCTAGGAGTAACCCCCAACTAACACTGAGCATGCTCAACCCCCACGCCAAAAATCAAAAACAATTAACATTACCATAAGGAAAGAGGGGGGAAGTTGGTTAAATTGGAACTAAGGCCAAACGCCTTAGCTTTTTGTTTTTTTTTTTTTAATAAGAATAGATCTGAGATGGGCACCACAACACTGGAGAATTCTCCAGGCTCCATACCAAGCCAATATCTCCAGGACCCCCAGATGGAGCAGGTGCAGTCTCCCCGCCTTCTCCAGATGGAATCCCAGTGACCATGAGCTTCTACAAGCATGGCTCTGGTCTGTGGCTACAGGACTGTTCCTCCAAACTTTACAAAGTGAGCAATGGAAAATAAATGACCTAGCGTCTGCCCCTGCCCAAAACTAGAGAGAGAGCAGTGACACGTGGGGTCTCACAGGATGGGAGGGTGGAGCCGGCCCTTCTCCCCACCCCATCGAGGCCCTGAGTTGCCGCCCACAAATGGTTCCTGGCTACTGAACGGCCATGATTCTAGAGGCACAGAGACCAACCTCAGAACCCAGTGGTGTTTGGCAGAAATGCATCTGGACTGAGCATTAAACTACTGTGCCATCCCGGGTGGGGAAAGGTTTTTGTCCCTTTCGCCTTTTCTACCCCGAGGCGCGGTGACTGCCACCTTTTCAGAGCCTGTTGGACAGCCAGGTTTGAGACTGCAGTGATGTGATACTCAGAGCCTCACGGGATGGGGGTTGGAACCAGCCCCTCTCCCTGCCCTGATAAGGCACGGAGTTTCTGCCCACGAATGGCTCCTGCTCCTGAACGGCTATGATAAAAGAAACACACAAAACAATCTCGGAACACAGTGGCTTTTGGCTGAAATCCCTCCAGACTTATTACTAAAATATCAGAAATCCAAAATGTTCTTCATATAAGCAATAGAAAACAAATTACCTAATGATGCCTCTTTGGCAGGTCTGAATGTTCGGGAAAAATCCAAATAATAATGGTGGATCTTTTGTTGAAATATTGAATGTGATCAAAGCGGAGAGAGAGTCAGGTGGAAATCATGTGCCTCATAGGCAGGGAAGAGGTAGAATGGGAGGTATACTGGGGTTCTTGGTGGTGGAGGGTGTGCAGTGGTGAGGGGATAGGTGTTTGATCATTGTATGACTGAGACTTAGACTGAAAAGCTTTGTAACTGTTCTCACGGTGATTCAATAAAAATAAATAAATAAAAATTAAAAAGAAAACCCTCTCAAAAAATAGATCTGAACTTTCAGGAATACACATACTGTAACATACAATCATGTTAATAGTTAATAATGTAAAACTAAAATTTATGTGATATTAAGCAGTGTTACGTGGCCAACCCGGGTTCGATTCCTCTGTCCCTCTCAGAGAGCCCAGCAAGTCTGAGAGTATTCCACCTGCACGGCAGAGCCTGGAAAGCTACTCGTGTTTTTCGATATGCCAAAAACAGTAACAAGTCTCACAATGAAGACATTACGGGTGCCCGCTTGAGCAAATTGATGAACAATGGGACGACAGTGCCACAGTGCATTAAGTAGTGTTAATTTAACAATTAAAAAGTAAAATAAGGTACATTAAATAATAGATAATGAGGTAAACGTTGATTCAATAGAATTTAAATAGCTCACTCAATTAAATTGGTAACTTGTTATGACTTAGACATTGAAAACGCAAAAATATATAAATATGTTTAAAAATTGTTTTGGCAAACTGCATTGAATTTCTCTTGGTTTCATCTTCAGAAGATCAAGAAAACAGCTGGGCATTTCCCATTGCTTAATACTCAATATCTATGATTAAAGCCTCTTGACTCCTTTAATTCCTTCCATTTTCATGCTAAATCATTCCAGTTCCTCTGACCTTTTCTCAAATTTCTGATTTTCAAGACTTCTAATCTTTCTGAAGTTAAATCCTTCAAGTTCTGTTTTTCTTTCCAAGTCTTGCCATGATTTCTAGGAACAAGCTTCACAAATGAAATGTTTTTCCTTCCCAGGGAAAAAATATCTTATTCATAGCTTTATTTCTTCATTTGAACAAGTAAGTGTAACATTATGAATGATGCTATTGGGTGAAATAAGACTTTTAAAATAAAGATCCAGTATCCAAGAAGATAAGTGTTCCCTGGAAGATCCAGAAACATACACAAGGCAGAATAAAATAACTTCTATAGTAAGGAATATGCCACAGTAGGCAAAGAAATTAATAAACTATGAGACAAAGTAATGATATATGTAGAGTCCAGTTAATATTATATATGGATAGAAAGCATTGGAGCCACTCTTGGAAAATTTGGAACCACTATTAGGCCATGATTATTGTTCCCTTTCTTTTATCTAGTTTGTTGTTTGCATATAGTAATGCAATATATTTCTGTTCATTGATCTTATAGCCTGGCACTTTATTGCATGAGTGTATAATTAATATTGTTCATGGTAGGTTCTTATCTTTTCTTTTTTTTTAAATTTATTTTATTGAATCACCAAGTGGAAAGTTACAAAGTTCTCAGGCTTATATCTCAGTTACACAATGCTCAAACACCCATCCCTTCACCAGTGCCCATATTCCACCACCAATAAAAACAAAAACAAAAGCAAAAACAAAACAAACAAACAAACAAAAAAGTATACATCCCACCCCTCACCCCCCAACCCACCCCGTACGTGAGTGATAACTTCACTTCCTTTTCTCTTTACCTTGATTACATTCCAGATTTCAACACATAACTCACTATTGTTGTTAGAGTTTCAAAACAGACTCACTATTTTTGTTGGAATTTATCCCCTAAGAATACAGCTCTATTAACAGGGAAATATTTGATAATAAGTTTTCCACTGATGAGAATGAAGAGATAAAATGTCGCGCGGCCACGGTAGCGGCAAAGCGGTTTACAATTTCTGTATTATAGTAATTAAGTCCGCGAAGATTTAAGTTTGAAAATGAATCATTTCCCTTCCTGGAACAGCATGTAGCCAAAGTTAGTTCACAGTCTCCATACATGGTTTCAAGCACTTGCTGGAACCCCAGTTCCTAAAGCTGTCTCTGGTTCCCGCTCGTTCCACATCCACCGGCTCTGCAGAGACATGGGCACCCAGGCTGAAAACCCGGCTGGCCAGAGCCGAGCCACTGGCCCTGGCTGGGGCTGGCCCTGTATCCCGCGGCTGTTTCAAGTTCAAAGCACACTTTTTTTTTTTCGCGCCACAAGTTCATACCTTCTCAACGGACCCACAAAATGTCGGACACCACGCCTTCTCCCGGAGGGGAGAGAGACCAAGAAGGAAGGATATTTCCTCCGTTAGCCGGCGTGGGGCAAAAGCTTAGTTCACAGTCTCCATACATGGGTGTAAGCACTTGCTGGAACCCCAATTCCTAAAGCTGTCTCTGGTTCCCGCTCGTTCCACATCCACCGGCTCTGCAGAGGCATGGGCACCCGGGCCGAAAACCTGGCCGGCCGGAGCCGAGCCACCGGCCCCGGCTCAGGTTCTTATCTTTTCTCTCAACTTTTTGATCCATTGGTCTTTGTATTACCTTTTGAATTGTATTTTATTTAATTTTTATTATTTTATTTGCTTTATTACCTTTAGGTTTTATTTGTCCTAGTTTATTTATGCTTAGGGTTAGATAAGATAATTTTACTCATGTAAGCCTGTATTTCTACGAGCATCAATCTTAGTACTGCTTTTTCTGAGTCCTATATATTCTGATAGATTGTCTTCATATTTATTCCCAGAAAATGTTTTTATTTCCCTTTGTCTCCACTGGGGCCCCTCGGAGGGGGGCAGGTTGTTTCCCTCCCCACCCCAAACAGAAGCCTGGCAGCCAAAGACCTCCAGAACCCAGCCACAGCCATGCTCAAGGCCACTCTCCACACATTTGGACGAGCCTCACACATGAAGGAACCATCAGAGGAATCCAGGTGTGTGGGACCCAGGGATCAGTTCTCCAAACCTGCTTGGATTAGGACTGGGCCTCCTCTACCCAGATCTCCCATTTTTCAATAGCTTGGCAGCCACACCCACAAACTGCCCCCGGAACCGTGACAACCCATCAATGGCCAAGATCCAGAGACTATTAAACAAAACTCCCAGAAGCGCATGACCTCTTACCACCTAGTTCTCCCTCTCAGATAACTTGGCAAGGTTCCGCGAGCATCCTGCCCACACAGCAGAGCCTGGTAAACTCCCCGTGGCATATTTGATATTCCAAATACAGTAACAATGATGGGTATCATTCCTCTTACCCTGAAAGAGCCTCCAATGCAGCACCATTGGGAAGAACGAGTAAAGAGAGGCTGCTAAAATCTCAGGACTAGGATGAATGGAGACATTGCTGGTGCCCACTCGAGCAAATCGATGATCAATGGGATAGCCGTGATACAGGGATACAGTGATTTCATCTTTCATCCATTAGTTACTTTTGCACTCTATTTAATCTCCATGATTTTAGGTTTTACAGAGTTTCCTCTTTTGGGGAGTGATAGCACAACGGGTAGGGCATTTGCCCTGCACACGGCCAACCCAGGTTTGATTCTTCCACCCCTCTCGAAGAGTCCAGCAAGCTACCGAGTATCCCCGCCCACACGGCAGAGCCTGGAAAGCTACTCATGCCGTATTCTATATGCTAAAAACAGTAACAAGTCTCACAATGGAAATATAACTGGTGTCTGCTCGAGCAAATTGATGAGCAATGGGATGATAGTGACAGTGACCATTATGTTCTGAAAAGAAACTTTATATAATAATTTTTAATATTTGCGTTAATAAATTATTAAAATTTGTTTTATGTCCCATCATGTGGTCAAGATATTCAGAAAAACATCCTATTTTTATCATTGTGGGGTTTTTTGTCCCCCCATCATTATGTTTTTTTAATCATATTTATATCACACTTTCTCTATCTTTGCTGGATCTTCTTCCCATGAATATTCTCATTTTATCAAGTATCATTAAGACTGTTGTTTTGAAGACTTCTTCATGTTATTTATGTGGTTCTGTTGTATTAAGGGTTCTTCCCAAGGTTCGGTTGAATCATCATTATGGGAGAATTCCTCTGTGTCCTTTAAGGATCTGAGTTGTGGCCAGAGGTATGTGGTTGAGCAACCTTATGATGCAGCAAAGGGTCATAATGAGATATGTATAAAAATGAGGACTCCCATCTCACTATGGCACCATAGTTAGTGGTTCCATAAAGAAACTAGAGTGTCAGTGGACGGCTGGAAATCTGACTGGACACAGGCAAGCAAGGGAACTCAATAGGTGAAGGGACCCTCTTGTTAGCTGGATGCATTTTTGGAGGTCTTCGAAATTCTTAGTGGCTATAGAAATGTGGATTCCTTATTTGTAGACTGATGGAATAAATGCAAAAATCTATGTGTTACAGGATTAAATGCTCTTGATATTTGTCTCTCAGCCCCTCACCAGATCAGATCAGAATTTGCTCAGGATGAATGGAGCACTTATCAGGTATTTACCTTCAGGGTCTGCCAATATGCATAGTGGACTTGCAAATGGCATCCATTAGTGCTCTGCTACTGAAATTCCCTGAGTTCACCACCATGGCATCTTCTTGACTTGACCCCAATTTGTTCCTTAGAGCTTCTTGCCTTCTATTCCAATGTTTTGTGTTTGGCATCGGAGATGTCTCTCATACGGGTTGAGTTCTATTCAGACTATTGTTACTGTTTGGGGTCCCAGGACAATATGCTCACAGACTTATTGATAGTTGGATCATATTCTCCACTTTGTCCAAAGATTCTCTGAATTCAGTTCTGTCTAGTCCTCAACACAGGCTTTCAGGAATTGTTTCCAGTATGCTGGTTTGCAAAACTTGTTTATTGGATATTTATTATAGATTCTACCCATTCTGCTCTCCAGTTGTGAACCTTAAAATCTACTCATGATAGCATTTTGTGTTGCTCCTCTCAAGATTTCTTTCATGATGAGTGCATGTGTTTGTTTACTAACCAACTAAATGCTTTGTTTTATTCTCTGGCTGTGGAAACTCTTCATTTGTGTTTCAGGTCAGTTTGAGTGGAGATTAAAACAAAGATTGGTGTCGATTTTCTGTGATTGCTAGAAGTAAGCATATATTTTTTCATTCAGCCTTCTAGGTTTAACTTGCCATAAATATGGTCTCTTAGCTAGGTTTTAGTTTAGAAACTTGAAGTCATTTGCCGAATTTACCAGTACTCTCTATTCTCTCTGAAAGTATATAGACTATTGCCTGTTGTTTGCACAAGGCTACTGATTACTGATCGACCTTTAATATACTTATATCTTTTACATCTGCTAATGAATAATGAGCTTAACAAGAGATTATTTATTTATTCACAAGTATTCTTATGCCGGTCTTATTTAGTAGTTTCATTATGCAGTTACTATATAAGCTAGTAAAATATGAATGACGTAAAAATGAACACCTTTGTGAGCAAACCTTCAAAAAATGTTCTTGTTGAGTCAGATGTGGCTTAGAGAATTTTTTTAAATATTAGAAATATATTAAACATTATAGGGATCTATAGAATGTTTGCTAGCTTTTCTGTTTTTTCTAAGTATATCTTAATCTTTTAAAGATAATTGTAGGCACTGGAACATAAAAATGTTTTATTTTATGTAACCACTCCTATAAAACATTTTTTATGTTTTTAGAAGAAAAGGAAAAACTAAAAATATGTTAATATATCTAACAAACATATTAATATGGTAAAGTTACAACAGATGTATTGCATGTATTGCATCTACTTAAATTTCCCTTTTTTATATCCAATATGTCTGAATATAATGACTAAATGGGTTTCTGCTGAATATTATCTGAAAATAGCAATGTCTATTTTTCTAATTCTCTGAAAGATTTAACTATGTCTTAATCACTTTTCTGCCCTTGGTGCCCAAAGTTTGAAACCGTTTTCATGAATTAAATTTTATATGTTGTTTTAGGATAGGTATAATATTTGTATTTTTAACTGATGAAACCAAAACAAATGTTGATTGATTGCCTCAGGTTAGGATTTTGATATGAAGAGACCCAAGCTTCTGAATCAATAATTTTGATGAAGGCAGTTTGATTTGGTAATTTTCCAAAGAAAGCTAGGTTGTTTTCTTTCATTTTACTAATGATGTTTAGTGGCCTATAAGATTTATTTTTACTTCTCTAGTCACTCATTCTCTTATGAATAGCATGTGTTTGCTAACCCTTTTGGTTACAATAACTGGGCATGACTATCATAGTTCCAGAAAGGATAGAATCTATGGATGACTGCTGTTGTCTAAAGACTGCAAAAGCAAATGGAAAAAATAAACTCCCCTATTGAATTCAAGAAATCACCTAAGAGATTAGTCATTCTTTGAGATAGCAAGTAAATTAGAATCTTTGGCAAGCAAGCATCTGTGGACATGCTAGGATTCAGAAAAGACAGAGTTTTCTGAATCAGTAGGCAGAGACCTCAATGATTAAAGAACCTGGGTCTAAGTCAAAAAAGAAGGAAAAGACAGTATTTTATTGTATTGGAGGGAGTCATGTGAAGTAAAAAATCCAGAGAGGAGAAACATGGTTGTCCAATTGATGATTTCACCTATAGGTGGGGTCTAGTGAAGCAAAGCAAAGGAGACAGGTGAACTCAATCAAAAACAAATCTGTGGTCTCACATGTGAAATCTACAGTTAGCAAAACAGGGAGGATAAGGGAGGACTAAAGATCGTGAGGTATCCAGTAGCTTATGGAGGAGTGATATTGGTGCTCTGGTTGTAGCTAATGTTTAGTAAGGTATGCTTGGAAGATGTGTGAAATTTTGTCCCTAAAACACATGCTGTCATATAAACTAATTCAACCTTTTAAAATGTGATTGAAAAGAGAAGGAAGGGAATGAAGGCTGTCTTAGACTGAAATTAGAAGAAATCTGCATTCCTTTACCTTTTACACCTGATTCCTGAAGGTTACCCTAATACTCATGTATTCTCTTCCCCATATCCAAGACCCACCTGGTAGCACTGTAGGACTGTCATCCCATTGCTCATCAATTTGCTTGAGCGAGCACCAGTAGCATCTCCATTGTGAGACTTGTTATTACTGTTTTTGGCATATCGAATACACCACGAGTAGCTCTTAGGCTCTGCAATGCAGTCAAGGATACTGTAGGTAGCTGCTGGGCTCTCAGAGAGGAATCAAACCTGGGTCAGCTGCATGCAAAGCAAACACCCTACCTGCTGTGCTATTGTAACTGACCTGGTATTAATCATTTATGTCTCAGAGTGGTTTGAGTTAGAATCAAATGTGATAAGAAAGAAATACACCTGGAGTTTTTTTTTTTAAGAGTTCCTGGGACAGCAGGAGCCCAAGAAGCAATTTTTTTTTATTCTCTGAATGTACAGGATTTAAGAAACAATAGAAAGAAAATCTTCAGCCTGCCTTAGCAACCTAATTGTCATTGATTTTATCTTGTCTCTTCTCTTACTGTTCTCATTGCTTCAATTTTCAGCCTCTTCTACATGCCAAGTGATATACATACAGGGTCTTATTTTATTTATTAGCCCTTCTCTTCATTCACCTGTCAGGTGCCTCTACTCTCCTGATTGGAGAGAAAAGTAATGAAATATTGATCAAGGAACTAATCTCTGCTAATGTGTTGGTTAGCTCTTGTGCAACACTAATGTTAGGAGGGAAAAAATATTTATTTCAGGGATCTGTTTCTTTATGAAATGACAATGGTGATAATTTCACACCAACTAAACATTAAAAATTTTTTTTCATACTAGTCTGTAAAGGCATAATATGCCAAAAACAGTAACAATAAGTCTCTCAATGAGAGACGTTACTGGTGCCTGCTCAAACAAATTGATGAGCAATGGGATGACAGTGACAGTGACAGTGACAGTCTGTTAAGGACCCACAAATAAAACAACAATTACTTTCCTGTTTGACTTTATATAGAACCAGTCCTGCTGAAAGTCTGCTCAGAGAGGAAAGTGCTTTAGTGAACTTTGCAGTGACATGTGAACACTCTAACCATCCACACGCTGACTCACCAGGAGGTGCCATTTGCACAATTCTAGCTGAGGAAAAGAGCCAGCTAAACCAGCCCAACTCTTGCACACTCTTCTTCTTGTCAATAGCTGTACAACTGGATTTAGAAGACAGTATCTCTAAATATTATCTAACAATGTAGGACTGACTCCTTATAAATGTTGGTGGAAACTTCAACGACTAGGAAAACTATGTGACATAGAAATGTAAGCAGCTTCCCTTCCAAGTCTCCATTTACCCTGTTTACAACACGACATCTGCTATAAGGATACAGAATAGCAATAGCAGAGAGATTCATTTCAGGATAATAAATATCACCTACAGCAAAATAAGTTGAGGTGAAACACAGTTCCTAGATTTAAAAGCCTAGATTTTGAAGTCATGGATCTTTGTCTTAGAGAGTCTGTACTTCATAGGAGTTGTTACTTGAGTTGTATAGGTAGACTAAAAATGACAACTGAGCGCTTTGACAAAATCTTAACAAGAAACAAGGATAAAAACTTAGAGAAAGTAAAGAGATAACAAATGTAACATTTAATAATACTAGTATGGAATGTCCTTAATAAGTGACATGTGTCCTTAAATAAGTGACAAAGATTAGAATATAACATTAAAGGTGAATTTTTTTCCACACCCTCCCAAAGTGGTTTTTAAACAATGTCATTTCGACTACAATATAAAGTCATTAGAGGTTGCAGTTTGAATGAAATGGATGACTGGGAGAGTGGTTGTTACACGACAAGTCACATTAAATATGTAGTAAGGGAGATTCTGATATGTGATCATACCTTCAAGACAGCTACCCTCCCCTCTCCTCACACTAGGAAATAGGTCTCTGCGTTGTTCTAATTGCCCTGATGCTCTGGTTTTCAAATGTCTTACCCAAACGTGATGATTAGTCCTTCACTGGCCTTAATCCTGGGAGCATCTCCATATTATGAAGTAGACATCTATTCTCCCCTATGGGTGTAGATGAGGCAGCAGAACTCAGTACACCTGTCGCATCTGCCTAAGGCTGGTTCCAGTTAGACTCCTCCCAATGGAACCAAGCAAAAGTTAATGTCATTGATATTTTATTCTCCTTCAAGTATTTATTTCACGCTAACAGCATGAATAAATTTCCTCCTAGTCAGTTATCAGATGCTGCTGATAACACAGGAATTTTGTCTAAGGATATTTTTTTCCTCATAGTGTAACCTCTCAACAGTAACGACCCTCGGTATTCCGTCTCTGTCACAGAGGGCTTGTTTTTGCTGGTATCTTAGGTAAGAGACTCCTGTGATGCACAGGAAATTGCTATTACAAATAAAGAAACTATTTTCCTGAAATTGCAGCCTCCAGAAAAAGCATCCAGGAGCGGATTTAGTTGTGTGACCTGTGAATGATCTTTACTAGATGACTCCAACCATGGTAAAGTAGAAAATTTCAAACAAAGAACCTATATTGTTTCTGAAAATCTCTAGGATTTATTGAATCTAAAACGCTCTGGTTGTCTCTCTGCAGTTTTCAATGTAAAAAAGCTAGATACAATTTTTTTCAACTTTAATAAATTTACACCCATATCAGATATAAATTGTGAAGTTTGATGTGTTTTTTCCCTATGTACAGAATGCATTTTTCCTCCTATCAATTTCAAAATACTTATAATACCCATGAGTCACTTTAGTGTTCGATTGAGTACTGAACAAAATTGTTTTCTATAAAAGAAAAAGATTAAAAGCAAAGCAAATTTTAAGCATTTAAAAACAAAAAAAAAAGATCCTTTCTCAAGCAGACTCTTTGCTAAGTGCTGCATAAAAATGTTTTTGTGCCTCTCATAACAGTCCTCTTTGATGTTTGACTATCATTGCTCTTGTTTCATAGGTCAGGAAATTGAAGATTAATGATGTTATTCAGATCACTTGAATTTGCACAGTTGGAAAATAGTCACTAGTTTTTGAACTTAGACACCACACTCACACAATCATCTCACTTGCCCTAGTCTTCTCTTTCAATGGTCCCTTAGTAAAATTTGAGAGGTCCAGAACTTTACTATACCTCTATCCTGAAAATCAGGTACTTTAGCTTCATTCTAATTTCACATTCTGGAGTCGCACTTTCTCCCAAACCAGCAGGTATTAGCGAACTAAGTGGATTTGGGCACTTATGTATTGCCATATATAACCTCTACCTCTCTGACCTGACGATTATTCCTTAAAACTTATACCTTTCAGCATTTATGATGAAGAAACCACTCTCTCTTTAGTATTGCTGACAGAGTCATTGTTTAGAGCCTCAGTTTCTAGCCTCATCATGTAGAACCACAAATTGTTTTTATAGCTTCCTACCTTGTGCCAGTCACTGTGCAGCCTGCACGCCAGTTTCCTGTCTCTGTACACAGAACAGCTTCGAGATCAAAAGAGAAGGAGCTGGTGCCAGAATGTAAATCAATTATAGCCTCTGTCCTTTGGGGCTGCTATGGCAAATACCTTAGTCTGGCTAGTTTATAAACAGAAATGTATTTACTTTTCACAGTATTGGAAGGGAAAGTCTGAGATCCAGATGTAGATGATTTGGTGCCTGGTGCAGGCCAGATATATCCTCACATGGCAGAAGGGACAATGAAAACTCTTAGATCACTCAATTTATATAAAAAGTTACTAATTCCTCCCTCCCTCTGTCCCTCCCTTCCTTCCTTCCTTCCTTCCTTCCTTCCTTCCTTCCTTCCTTCCTTCCTTCCTTCCTTCCTTCCTTCCTTCCTTCCTTCCCTCCTTCCTTCCCTCCTTCCTTCCTTCCCTCCTTCCCTCCTTCTCTCCTTCCCTCCTTCCTTCCTTCCTTCCTTCCTTCCTTCCTTCCTTCCCTCCTTCCTTCCCTCCTTCCTTCCCTCCTTCCTTCCTTCCTTCCTTCCTTCCTTCCTTCCTTCCTTCCTTCCTTCCTTCCTTCCTTCCTTCCTTCCTTCCTTCCTCCTTCCTTCCTTCCTTCCTTCCTTCCTTCCTTCCTTCCTTCCTTCCTTCCTTCCTTCCTTCCTTCCTTCCTTCCTTCCTTCCTTCTTTCCTTACATTTTAGGGCCATACCTAACTGTGACCAAAGCTTACTCTTGGTTCATGCTCATGGATCACTCCTTGGAAGCTCAGGGAACCGTATAAGGTACCAGGGATTGAGCCCAGATCTATCACAGGCAAGACAAGGACCCTAAAATCCTCTTTCTTTTTCCTTTCTTCCTTCCTTCCTTTCTTTCTTCCTTCCTTCCTTCCTTCCTTCCTTCCTTCCTTCCTTCCTTCCTTCCTTCCTTCCTTCCTTCCTTCCTTCCTTCCTTTCTTTCTTTCTTTCTTTCTTTCTTTCTTTCTTTCTTTCTTTCTTTCTTTCGTCATTTAAAAATATATATATACGGGGCTGGAGCGATAGCACAGCGGGTAGGGCGTTTGCCTTGCACGCGGCCAACCCGGGTTCGAATCCCAGCATCCCATATGGTCCCCTGAGCACGGCCAGGGGTGATTCCTGAGTGCAGAGCCAGGAGTAACCCCTGTGCATCGCCAGGTGTGACCCAAAAAGCAAAAAAATATATATATATATATATATATATACATATAAAGGACACCAATTCATTTCTTTTAATCTTTCTTTTTTTATTCTTTCTCTTGGCGCCAGGAATTGAAAACCAAATTTTGTGCATGCAAGACTTGTGCTTTACCAATAACCCACCACTCCAGCCCTTAGATTCTCATTCTAATCAGAGATCAAGTGTCATTTTCTCTTTTAAAACAAAGCTGAGCTTTTTGTAGTACATCAGGTCAAGTCATATCACTTACTCATCCTAGAACATTTTCCAGAGTTTTTGCCCTTCCCAGTGTAGTTCAATATGATAGCTTACCCACCAGGGAATCGTTCTCATAGATTTCTCTTTTTTTTTCTACAGAAAGAAACTCTTTTTTTCTTAGAGGTTATAACATTCAGATTTGTAGTTACTGTACTACGTATTCCTTTCAACTTCTTTCTCTCAGCTTTGGTCTCAAAGACCATGGAAGTGGAAAGGATCAACTTGTGGACAGAGCTTTCTCCTCATCATCTTACCCAATACCTACTAGACTGATGCTCAGCAGAAACCTCTGGTCGCTGCCAGCTATCTTCTCAGTTGGTTTATAGTCACGATATTTTCAAAGGTTTTCTTTGCAAAATTCACACGACATGTAATACTGTTATTTCCTCTGTGATTTATGCTATTTACGGTCCAAATGAACTTGTTGCACACATATTTTATATTGTTTGCTTATACCTTTTTCTTCTGGTAGAAAACATGAAAAATGTGTGTGTTACGTGCATTAGACTAACTAATCTATTGTTAGTCTGAAAAGAAAACATAAACTTTGTTACACTTTTTCTGGAGTTTTGATCAAGACCCTTTACTGAAGTCTGAATTTTAAAACATTAGGTAAGTCAAACATGTTTGGCTCATCAATTTGACTATAAACTCCTTGAGGATAGAAATCCTGGCTTGTAATTATTTGGAGTTACTGACAACATTCCAAGCACTGTTCCTTTGTAGTTCTTTTGGAATGGAATCAGTTCAAGTCAGAAAGCTAAATTATAGCATAGAATAGTCCCTTTATTAAGTTTTTTCTTCCTATATTGTTTGTGGATCTTGTATGTGTCATTCTCTAATTCATTAGTCTATCATTGATTTTTTTATTTGTACGTCTTATAGTTGAGTGATAAAACGGCATACAGAAAGTCACCCTGCTGAGATTGTCAAAACATTGCATCGGTAAAACATTAGTTCTCTTATGAAAGGAGCAAGCCTTACATAAGAATTTTTAAAAATCAAAAAGAGTAAGTCAGGGGCCTTTGTAAAGTCTTGAATGGAATAAGAAAAATAATTGCAGATTTAAAGGTCTTAAGTGAACTAATGCCTGGTCTCCCTTGCAGCTGCTCAAACATTCCCCAAATAATTTCCCACATTCGATTTTATTTTCTTTAAAATCAATGGCACTGAGTATACTTTGATCAGAGATCGAAACATTCTTCCTTTAAAAATGAAATGCCAAAAATATGGTACCATTATATAATATCACATCTATATACTAACATACAAACCAATTTCAGTGTGAATTAAAAATTTTAGCAATAGGCAGTATAGAGGGTTGGGAAATAAATACTTTTAGATGAAGAGGAAAGAAGACCATTTAAGAAAATTATCTATTGGAGCCACAAAAATAGTACAACAGGTAAGGTGCTTGCCTTGCATGTAGCCAACCCAGTTCCACATCCTGCACTGTATGTGACCCTGTGTGCACCACCAAAAGTGATTCCTGAATTATAGAACAAGTAGCAAATCCTAAGAACAATGAGTTTGCCCCCAAAATAAAACAAAAAAAAAGTCTAGAAATCTTTATCAGAATATTTTCTACATTAAAAGGAAGGACTCTCCACTTATGCATGAATCTCTTTATGCATATTTCATTCATTTAGTTAATAACCATCAATTTCCAAACTGTCATTTTTTTATCTCAACTTCCTCTAATTAAAAGAAAAATATTTGTGAGGATCAGGGGTTAAAATGCTTGTCATACATGTGGCCATTCCTATTTCAATCCCCAGAACCATAGGATTCCCCACTAAGCAGGCTCCTGAGCACTGCCAACCTGGGCTGTGCTCATCCCAGGAAGGATAGAGTCCAAGCTGTGCCTCAGCCTTGGGTCCTCACCTTGAAGCACCAGCCTGGTTGGATAAGAACCACCGGAAGACGTCCCCAGCACTCACACTCCTGAGCAGTGCTTAGGAGGCACCAAAACACATTGGCCCACAAGATTGTGCATGTTTGTTTTAAGAGTGCAATTTCAAAATCTGTTACACACCACACCAACCACCATTGAACCAGTCTTCCTTCACTACAGATCACTGGACCCTCCCTCTGCCCATCCCCCTTCTCCATCCTTCTTTGGTAATTGAAAATTTGCGTTTGACCCGATCTATTCTTCTGCTTTGCCTCTCTCCTCTATCCCAATGGTTGAGATCATCTGATATTTCATTTTCTGACTTATTTTGCTTAGTATAATCCCCTTGCTCAGGTACACCTATGCTATTACAAAATTTGAAAAATTCCTATTTTCTTATAACTGAGTGATATTTTTATGGATGTTTATGTATTGCATCTTTAGCTGCTCATCTGTCATGGAACCCTTGGATTGTTTCTCTATCCCCACAATGCAATGGAACAATTAACATACACATGCCTGTTTGAATGAGTGTTTTTTTTAAATCTGTATAGATACGTAAGGGGAGATTGGCTGGGTCATTTGAAACTTCTATTCTTAATATTCTGAGAACTCCCCACTGCTCTGTTGTGCAATTTGCGTTTCCAGCAATAGTGAATGAGGTTTCTATTTCTCCATATCCCCTTCGCACTAAAATATTTGCTTTGGTGAGATGGGGGGCAGGTCTCATATTCTGGATCTAAGACTCAAGTTGGTGTATTTCAACTCCAATTTAAGGTTATTTATACAATTTTTTCTTTTAATTTTTTTGATTTGGGGGCCACATCCAATGACACTCAGGGCTTACCCCTAGCTCTCCACTCAGGTTTCACTCCTAAAAACTTGAGGTACTATATGGGGTGGGGATTAAATCCAGGTATGTTGCATGTAAGGCAAAAGCCCTACCCACTCTACTATCTCTCCTGCCCTGGTTATTTACTTTTAAATACCTGGACAGTCTGATTAAACTTTTATCAAATAGGACCTATAAAAGCTTCAAATCTTAAAAATTTTTTAAGAACACATAATTTGTAGCTTGTCAAAATACATTTTGATAACTCAAAACATATTTACAAAATTAAGCATATCTGATCTCATGTGGGTCCTGATTTATAATTGTGTACTCTATAGTTAGAAATGATCATTCACAGTCTTGTTACAATATCAACACTACTCCCTTACATTTTATTCTTATTTCTGGTGTACTCAGTGTTCATTTAGAAAATGATCACTAAAATTTACTAGCATGATTGTGGTGCAGCCATTTAAAAAGTATATCATTGTGTGTCTCTGTTGTTGAGACCACAATCTCTTGTGCTGGGGATGATTATGGGAGAACATAAAATACAAAAAATCTAACTCAGGGCCTTGCAAATACAAGGTCTGTATTCTATCACTTGTGCCACACCAGCAGACCCCTAAATTGTCTGAAGTGTAGTGGCACCAGTGCTTTGTCAATGATGTCACTGTCATCAAGTTCACTGTCACTGTCATCCTGTTGCTCATCGATTTGTTCAAGCGGGCACCAGTAACATCTCTCATTGAAAGACTTATAGTTACTGTTATTGCCATATCCAATATGCATGGGTAGCTTGCCAGGCTCTGCCGTGAGGGCTCGATACTCTCGGTAGCTTGCTGGGCTCTCCGAGAAAGGCGGAGAAACCGAACTTGGGTCAGCCGCGTGAAAGGCAAATGCCCAACTGCTATGCTATCGCTCTAGCCCTTGTCAATGATGTACTGAAACATAACAAGCTAAATAAGGTCCAAGAAGGCCAGAGTAATAGTACAGCAGGTAGGGCATTTGCCTTGCACGTGGCTAACACAAGTTCAATCCCCAGCATCGCATTTGGTCCCCCAAGCACTTCCAGGAGTATTTCCTGAGTACAGAGCCAGGAGTAACTGCTGAGCATAGCCAGGTATGACTCAGAAAAGCCAAAATAAAAAAAATAAGGTCAGAGCTATTAGTAAAGCTAAATGAAGTAAATATCAATCAAGAAAATATCAAATGAAGCAAATCAAATTAAGCTGTACATATTCGTATATGTTATAAAATATATTGTTATATTACTCATCTGAAGCTTGGAATCAGATGTGATTGCAGGGTCTTATAATAAAATAGAACTTGAACTAAGCACTGGGTTACCTTTCATAAATGAAGTTAATGTTAATAGATTGACATTTTTTTCATGTCTTTAGATTCTAGCACTTATCCTTTGGGGAAAATAATCAGCTTATTCAATCAGCTGGGCATTACTTTCCACATCTAAAAGATAGGAACACTATTATCTGCCTCATATGTTACATGAAGTAATGTATGTGATATATTTTCTAAAGTGTAATATGTCTTGTATTTTATTGAACTATAAGTCAAAAGGAGATAGTATGGGGGTAAGGCACTTGACTTGCTTGTAGTCAGTATCAATTCTATCCCTGACAACCATATAGTCCCCAAGAACCACCAGGATTGAGCCCTGAGCACAGAGCCTGGATTAAGGCCTAAACACCACTGGGTGTAGCTCCAATTCCCCTAATTTCAGAAACAAAAATTGTTTATGGAAAATGTTACTGAAATCTAGAAATAAATCATCAAGTATTTGAATGCTGTTTACAAGCACAGGAATTGCAGAATTTAAATATGAAATTACACATTCCTCCATGTTTGAGATAATGAATACCATCTGTGGCATTGAGTAAAAGCACACAAATCAATTATATGTACATTTTTGCCAAAAATGGATTTTTAGAAAAACATAAATGTTAATTTCTTTTCATTAAAAATTAATACAGTATTGGGGGGACAATATGCATTTTAAACTAATTTATTTTAAGCTCAATATTAATTTTATGTACTTATTTGAGGGTTTGAGGTCACACCCGGCAGTGCTCAGGGCTTATTCCTGGCTCTGTGCTTTGGGCACCATATGTGGCATGAGGGATTGAGATGGGGTTGACAGCTCTTAAACCCTTCACACCAGCAAAGAAAGCATCTTAACCCCTCTACTACTTCTTTCGCCCTAAAAACAATTTAGATTACTTAGTTTCATAAGAAATGAAAGATTACTGAGAAACTAATAATTGCAGTGCAACGGTGAATGTTCTGTGATATTCACCTCAATAATCAAGGCTTCTTTTTAGAGTACCTAGGATTTCTCGTCACTGACTTATCTTAGCATTAAAAATTCTTTCTTTATTATTTTTGTTACCAATTGCTCTTCATATCCTTGACCTATTTGTCTTGTTTTTATAAGCTGAATTGTGTAGAAGGAGAAACTTAATCTTGCCTTCAAAAGCTAAAACAAAGGCAAGTGCTAATGCTTACAGGGTTTTACATATCTATTGCTATGCAGTCATTGTTACTTAGCAACACGGTGAGGATTTAGTACAAAGTTGCAAAGAAATTTTATTTATCATATATATGTTAAACCATCCTAAAATAAATACCACTTAATGATTATCTTAGAGTTTCCAAACACAAAATATATCTTTTTACCCTGATATTTGCATTTGCATCATATGATTTATTAATGTTTTAAAAACCTCAGTAAGAATTTGTATGGTGAAAATATACCCCAGCCAAGCTGTTTTAAAAAAGTAAAAGAGTAAGAAACTGAACATTTAAAACTTAATATTATGATCTTTATCTTGTCTATCAGTGCTATAAAAACCAGATATACAGGAAAAGAAAGTAAATAAAGAGTATAAAATGATGGTTATCTTTGGGTTAGTTATCCCTAGATTCTATCAACCCTAAGTAGCAGAAAAAAGTTATGCAAGGATTCCCATCAAGACAGAATTATCATACATATTATATATAATATAATATTGTACATACATATATACATATATGTGTGTATATATGTATGTATATAAACTATAAGCCATATATTAGAATGAGAGCTCTTTGGATTGGTAAAACTTGATCAAAATACTCTAATATTTTTTAATCCCATCATAATTTTTCTAGCATATTTTAGGTACTTTAAGGTTTCATTATAAATAATCATTATTTCATAAGAGAGTTAAATGTATCTGATGACCTCTCAGTGTCTGTGTTGCAAGCCATAATGCCAAAAGCAGAGAGAGAGTATGAGGAACATTCTCTGCCATGGAGGCAGGGGGAGGGTGCAAAAAGGGAGGGTATTCCGGGGATATTGGTTGTGGGGAATGTGCACTGGTGGAGGGATGGGTGTTGATCATTGTGTGATTGCAACTCAAACACGAAAGTGTATAACTATCTCAGATTCAATAACATTTTTTTAAAAAGTGAAAAAAAAGAGTTAAATGTATCATTATGATAGTTTTCTTTATTTTATGATTTTTGAATTATCATTCAGCCAATACCTGACTTAAAAGCAGTTGCCATTTCAAACTTAAATTCTTAATTACTTTGAAATTCTGAGAATATTTTTCCTTCACAAAAATTTATAGATTTCTATTTCTGAATTCAAGAGGGTGAAAAAGACAAGATTTACGGTCCCTCACAAAAAATTTTAAAAATCCCTCAAAAGTTATGAAGTTTAGAGGTATATATGTCAGGTAACAAAGCACAATAACTGCTGAGTGGCAGAAAAGAAATGAGAGAAGTCCTAACACTACTTTGAAAGAAGTAGCCAGGCTATAGTGCAGAGAGGGAGAAATGAGGTAAGGTTTGGTAAACTTCGTAAATTGAAGAGATGGATCTGTGATTCTGGAGAAAACAAAATATCTTGAGCTATCAGGAAAGAGTGGACGGGAGCCACAGCACAGCAGGTAGGGCATTTGCCTTGCACGTGGCCAACCCGGGTTCGATTTTTCCATTTCTCTCAGAGAGCCCAACAAGCTACCGAGAGTTTTCTGCCCACACGCAGAGCCTGGCAAGCTACCTGTGGCGTATTTGATCTGCCAAAAACAGTAACAGCAAGTCTCACAATGGAGACATTACTGGTGCCCGCTCGAGCAAATTGATGAACAACAGGGCGACAGTGCTATAGTGCATCAGGAAAAAGTATCAAAGAGTGGAGACTCACACACAAATACACGGAGTAGAAGGAAGCTGAAGTTTTTTTAAAAAGAAATTCCTTCAAGCATTCATCTTAGTGATCGATGAGTATGAATATTGAAGAAACAGCATGAGACTTGGTGAACAACCACCCCCATTTATGAAGGGTCAAAACGCACAGCGCTCCCCAAAGGGAATAGTGCCTGCTCCCAACCCCCATACTAAAAATCCTCAAGAACTGAACAAGCTTCTTCTGCTTATCTCAGTTATGGAAAATGATTAGTCTAAGAATAATCCGTCTTCCAATTCCTAACAAATCTCAAAACAAGACCTGGAAGGAATCAGTTTTCAAGAAATGTACCTACCTTGTGGAACAGAGCCCGAGGTTTAGAAAAATGAAACTAAAATTCCAAATGCCTGGAATGTCATTTAAAAATTAACAGAAAGCAAAAATCCAAGAAATTATAGTCCACAAAAAATGTAAATCAGGTCCTAAGAGATAGTACAGCGGGGAAGGCAGAGGTGTTTTTGCCTTGCACAAAGCAAACACAGGTTCAGGGTCAAGCAATTCAGGTGGCCCCCTGGGCACCAACACTAATCCCTGAGTTCAGAGCCAGGAGTAAGCGACAAGAACTGCTGGGTATGGCACAAAACAGCAGTATAAGTAAGTAAGTAATTTAATTAGTAAAATTTCTGACTGTTACTGTTTTTGGCATATCGAATATGCCACGGGTAGCTTGCCAGGCTATGCACAACAGAAAGTATTCCGTGTGTGCAGGATACTTTCGGTAGCTTGCCGGGCTCTCCAAGAGGGATGGAGGAATTGAGCCCGGGTCAGCCGCGTGCAAGGCAAATGCCCTATCCGCTGTGCTATCGCTCCAGTCCAGTCTCACAACGGAGACATTACTGGTGCCCGCTCAAGCAAATTGATAAACAACGGGAGGACAGTGCTACCATGCAATTACTAAAATTAAAAAAATAATTCAGTTGAAGAAAACCAACATCAAAAGAGATGATCTAACTGGGACACTCATCAGTTATGAGTATAGATCATCCAAATTGTACAGTCTTGGCAGAATTTTAAAGATATTTAAAAGGTTTTAGTTTTTAGGTTTTTTTAGTTTTGGGTGTTTCTATTTGGCCGGGTGGAGCACACCTAGCGGTGCCCAGGGCTTCCTCTTGGATCTGTGCTCTGGGATCACTCCTGGCAATGCTAGGGGACCCCAATGGGAGGCATACAAGCCCAGAACACTCTCTGCTGTACTCTCAGATGTCTGGTCAAGTTTTTAAAGAGTAGAAGAAAATGAACAGTGGATGGAATAAATGAGAGAAAGATTATTGTATTGATGTCATGGTAACAGAAACCATCACGACTGAAATACACAGAACAAAGGACTGAGCAAAAAGAAAGCAACAGTGAACAGTGGAACAATATTAAGCTACTTGATAAACATATTGCACTACAGAAGGAGGGGAGGAGGGCAGGAATGAAAAAAAATTAAGAAATAATGTTTAAGCATACTCCAAGTGGATGAAAGGTATAATCCTATCAACTGAAGAGCTCAATAAACCCAAGGCGTGATAAGTACAAGGAAACCACAGCCAGGCATAATTAAATAGTTCAAAAACAGTGAGAAATGGGAGGAAAACTTAAAAGCAGTCAGAGGGGCAATGGTATACTCTCATCAGAAACCATGAGAGTGAAAAGGTGCAGAACTGTATCTTTGCTATGCTGAAATTAAAAACTCAACTTGAAAAATACCTTTTCGGGAAAAAAATGGCAAAAGAAGGACCCTTTCAGACCTGCAGATGACAAAATATTTTACCATATGCACACCTGCTCTAGCAGACGTGTCAGGAAAAGACCTTCAAGCAAAATAAAATGAAAGCAGAAAGAAACCGGATCTCTGTCAAAGATTAAAGAGCACTAGAAACTATAACTTCATGGGTAATAAATATGATTTATTTTCTATTACACAGAACTCTTAAAAAAAACTGCTTAGAAAGGAAGACTGAATCATGTGAATTTACAATCGTTATGGGCTTACAATGCATGTAAAAGTAAAAGGTATGTTGATGTTAGAGAAAATACTAGAAGACACAAAATGGAAGCATATCGTTATATGGTTATGTGATTGATTAGATTAAATAATTCCATTTGAAAGTAGAGTTTGATGAATTAACTTGTGTATTATAAATCTAAAATAGTCACTAAGACAGTAGAACAAATATTTATAGCTAATAAGTTAACAAATAAAATTCAATTTATAAAAGTAATTAATTCCAAAGGCATAAAATACTAAATAAAAATTAAAATAATTGTTGCAACAAAGAGAGAGCAAATAGCAAGTAAACAAAATCTTATTAGCAAATATAAAACATATAAATACTCTACACAATCCAATAAATAGACAGAGAGAGGTTTTCCAAACCAATTATATGTTTTCTGTAAGAACTGTACTTCAAATGTAAAGACATATTGGTTACAGATAAAAGAATAATAGAATGATGTAATATGCTATATTAACCAAAAGGAATCAGCATCAAGAAAATTTCAGAACAAACATTACTATGTTATCAGAATACTTATTCAATGAATATGAATAGGTCAATTTATCAACAAAGCTATATCTATACTTTTAGATATATAATTAAAAAGTTAAAGCCACATACAATGAAAACTAGGATGAAAAATAGACAAAGGCATCATAGTTATCTAAATACTTTCCTCTCAAAGGCTGACAAGCACATAGAGAAAAAATTAATTTAGAATGAAGAAAAGTTGAACATTTATTTGCATGTGGGGGTGTCACACCCAGTGATGCTTAGGGGTTACTTCTGGTTCTGCACTCAGAAATTACTCAGGTGATGCTTGTGGGACATTATGGGATGGTAGAGACTGAATCCAGGTCAGTCATGTGCAAAACAAACTGTCTACCTGTTGTACTATCACTCCAGCTCAAGGTTCGACAATTTAATCATTTTGATGTAATTGATTTTTAGGACATTATGCCTCACAACAGAACATATACTCATCTCAGGAATGCATGGAATTTGTAAGATGGATAATATTTTAAACTACAATAAATGTTTTTAATAAATTTAAAAAATTTAGATCATACAAATGTATTTTCTATGAATAGCTATAAAATAAAATAGAAATATTTCCCAATATTGTGAAACTAAATAGAATACTTCTAAATAAAAAAAAGAATGATTCTAAATAACTGTGGAGTCAAAAGCATAAATTTTAAAAAAGGAAATTAAAAGTTTTGAACCAATAAAATGAAAAATAACATATAAGCACTTTGTGGTATGTCTAAAACAGTACATAGAAGAAAATGAATAGTTCTTAAGACCTGTATTAGAAAAGTGACTTCAAACTTCAATTTAAAAACCTAAAAATGAGAGTAAGTTAGGCAGTATGCATAAGAAAGAAAATAGCAAATATAAAGTGGAGGTCAATAAAATTGGGGATAAAAACAACAGACTACCAATGACTGGAAGGTTGGTTATTTGAGATCACTATAATTGATAAACCTTTAGCCAAAATTATAGGTGGAAAAAGCAAGATACACATTAGGAGCAAGTATAAGAAAAAAATATTGCAAATTCTAAAGAGAGTAACAGGATAATAAAGAATAATATCGATGCAGCCATACCAATACTTGCAACTGTATAGATAAAGTAGACAAATAATTTGCTTTATTCTTGAGGGAGATCGGTTTGGGGGCCACAAAGCTGAGTTGCAGGGAATTTATTCCACCATGTGCTCAGGAGATCGTGTAATATTGGGGATCAAACTCTGACCTTCTGCATGCAAGATATGTACTCCGTTCATTGAGCATTTGGCCCTATTATTGATTTTTTTTTTGAGAAAGAAAAACTTTTCTCAAAAAAAATTCTCTCGAAAAATCCAATAGAAGGAAACTTCTCCCAGCACGTTATACATGATGTGATTCACACATCTATGCAATTTTGCATGAATTATCATATCTGTTTGATTGGAAGAAATTGGAGACAGCACTGTTAAAATCTGTAGTCCTTCAGCCCCAGGGTCTCTAGGGAGATAACTGGCAGTTGTCCCAGTAAGCCTGTCTTTATCTGTAAAATGTAGTTATATTAATGTGTGACTAATCAGAACCAGCCCAGTCTTATGTTTTTTTAACCTTTTTTTTTTTGCCACACCTGGCTGTGTTCAGGCCTTAATCTGGCAGTGCTCAGGGACCATATAGGGGTGCTGGGGATCGAATCTGAGTTGGCTGCTCACAATGCAAATATCCTGCCTATTGTACAATCTTTTCAGCCCCAGAAACAGGGGTGAAGATATGCAGAAGAGATGGAAGAAACAATTACAATATTTTGCTTTTTTAAACCTCTGCTCAAGGAGTTCTTTGCTTACCATTATCCCCAACTAAAGACATGATTTCTTAGGGCATTCAGAATCCATGGGACAAGAGGGCTTTCCTAGGTTTCACTAAACTTGAATGGACTAAGGTCTATAGATGTTAAAGGTAAGAAGAAAAGAAAAGGATTCTGTCTCAAGGAATTCATCTCATTAAGCAAATGGATTCCTTGTACTCACTGTAGTTGATGTCAAGGCTGATTTCTCAAGACCTAGGCTGTCCCACAGCATCCAGTGAGTTCTCTTATATCTTGGAATCTGAAATGGAAGTAGACACAAAATGCACCTCTCACTATTGGTCCAAGAAGCATTTCCAGTGTGGCCCCTTCCACCCAAAATGAATCAAAATAAATAATTATGCCAGGAGATAGAAACTACACTAAAAATGACGTCCACATATATATACATATATGTGCATATGTAAGATCAACAGAATCATTCAACACAAGCTCTTTTCTATATGTATGTGCTTAGCACATGCATTAGTTATTTAATTAAATGATGTATTAAATATATCTTAAAAGTGTGTATTAATCCCATGGTTGCTTCTCCTGGAAGGGAGCATAAAATGAGGTCCCCATAACCATGCCACCAGACTTCGCACCAGGGGTACCCCAGAGGGAGGCAGGTGAGAGCCCTCCCCATCCCAACCCCAGGGATCCAACCCCAGGATCCACTACCCAACTGCCACCACGCTCCAGGATGCTTTCCACATGCTGTGGCCCAGCCTTATTCATGAGTGAACATATTCCTGGACACATCATCATAAATGGATATATATATGCATATATATGTATATATGCATATATACATATAAGACTCTCCGAGTGCCCAGCAAGCTACCAAGAGTATCCTGCCCGCACGGAAGAGCCTGGCAAGCTCCTTGTGGCATATTCGATATGCCAAATACATTAGCAGTAACAGGCCTCATTCCCCTGATCCTGAAAAGAGCCTCCAATCATTGGGAAAAATGAGTAAGGAGAGGCTGCTAAAATCTCTGGGATGAATCTCTGGGACGAATGGAGATGTTACTGGAGCCCGCTTGAGTAAACTGATGAACAAGGGGATGACAGTGAAAGAGTGATACAGTGAATCTTTAATCATAGATAGACCATTGAGTACTTAAACATGGAAATTAGGAGAGTAGAAAAGCCAGGGGGAGAAAAATGACAAAGGAACAGAAAGGAACTTTGAGGGTAATAAATATGTTCATTTTCTTGAGTCAATGATGGTTTGGTGGGTCTATAAAAACTTTCTAATGTGTATACTTTACATATCCAGTTTACTATTTGTCAATAGCAAAGTTGTAAAAAAGTAAAGGAAAGATTTGCTTTGCATTTTTCTTCAGCAAAGGATGAAATGTTCCTGCAGAATCTTCCAACAATGTATTGTTATATACAATCAGATTTCTGTATTAAACAGAATGCTTACACAAATAAGGCATAGTCAAAACTGTCATTTAGAATATATTATTAAAAGGACTGACACAAGGATGTGAAGGAGTAGACACAAGGATGTGAAGGAATGTTGGAGAAATGTGAGGATTGGGTAGTTCTCTGTGCCTTAGGGCACAGGAAAGTCAACTCTTTTCTACCAAAAATGAAATGGAAGAAAAATAGATGTGTAAAAGCTGAAGGGACAGTAACCAGCAAAAAAGGGATGTTGAAAACATTAGGGCCTTGCATGCATCAGATCTGGGTTCTGTCTCCAGCAAATAGTCATCTGAGCATCACCCAGGTAGCTCTGCTCAATGACATCGAATCCTTGGGCATTGAAATACCACTATAGCACTGCACTGTCTTCCTGTTTGTTCATCGATTTGCTCGAGTGGGCACCAGTAACATCTCCATTATGAGACTTGTTGTTACTGTTTTTGGCATATCGAATACACCGCGGGTAGCTTGCCAGGCTCTGCATTGCAGGCAGGATACTCTCGGTAGCTTGCCAGGATCTCCGAGAGGGATGGAGGAATTGAACCCGGGTTGGCCACGTGCAAGATAAAAGCCCTATCCGCTGTGCTATCGCTCCAGTCCATTGAAACACCAGTGGCCCCAAAATGTGGGGAGTGGCCCCAGTACCCACTGAATGCCTCTTGAGAAACCCCCTCCCAAGCAGGGATTCTTGGAAAAGAGCTAAGATCTAGTGCATCGAACCTGCATGGACATTGCTGGGAAGGAGCAGAGGGATAAAAACAGTCCTGACTCTACTCATCATACTCCTTTATATTGCTCACTTGTATTTCCTGTTATCAAACCTTACCCAGGGAATAAGGATCCATCTCTCCAGATCAGCCTCCTGGGTCTCAGAGCAGCTGAGAAAATGAATTTGAAAAGCTAAAGAGATGCCAGGCAGCATAACCATCATTGCTGTCTGCTTTCTTTATTTCTGGTTCAAGATCAAAAGATGCACAATTATACAGAAATAATAGTCATGTTTACCCGCTGGAAAGCAGTGATTATTTCGGACTTTCTTTCTATCTTTCTGTCTTTCTTTCTCTTCTTTTTCTTTCTTTTTTTCACATTGTAAGCCTTAGTTTTCATTCTGATTTGGTAATCCCAGTTCTTACATTTGGAAAGATGTGAAGAGCATGAATTTGATGAGGACATCCCTGTGGCAGGAGCTGACAAGCCAAACCATGGCTAATGAGCCAGTTCTGATTTTGTAAGCCAACACCGTATGGAGTGTTTTCCAGATTTCTCAATGGTTAAAAAAAAAGCCCCATAGTTGGAAGCCTGCTTCATTAGTGGAGGGGAGAAGGCAGATGGAATAGAGAAGGGATCACTAAGAAAATGATGGCTGGAGGAACCAATTGGGGTGGGAGATGCATGCTGAAAGTAGATAATGGACCAAACATGATGACCTCTCAGTGTCTGTGTTGCAAGCCAGAATGCCCAAAAGTAGAGAGAGAGTATGGGGAATATTGTCTGCCATGGAGGCAGGAGGAGGGTGAAACAGGAGGGGTATACCTGGGATATCAGTGGTGGGGACTGTGCACTGGTGGAGGAATGGGTGTTTGATCATTGTGAGATTGTAACCCAAACATGAAAGCTTGTAACTATCTCACAGTGATTCAATAAAATAAAAAAATTTAAAAAATTAGATATCCAAGAAGATCAAGGCTATAAATTGTATCAAAGAAGGTTTTAATAAAGTTTTAATTCCCTCCCCAAAAAATGCCTAAAGAAAAAAACTAACACGTAAAAATTGCATGAAATGCAAAGTGTAGTGTCCACAAAAAAGTTGTTTATGGGAACTAGATGTACCTGTCCATTTGCATACTGCGTAAGACTGCTCATATATATATATATATATATACATATGTATATGTAGCAATATATATATGTAGAAATAGCAGAGCTGAGTGGTCATCCACAAACCTTTACTCCCTATCCCTGGATAGAAATGGGTTGATTGCCTCATTCTGCTGGAACATTGTACACAGATTTTCCTAGAGCCAGACCTGCCTCCACCACACCAGGGATATTTCTCACAGACACGTAACTCTTTTTATGAGTATTCGGTTTTTCAAGATAAAAGGGTGGTATACCTGTTTACTTTATAGGGACTATTGAGAATGAATTCAACAAACAGAAATAATGTGACTGATATAGAGATAAATATACAGAGAGGATTGTTTCTGCTCTTATATAAACAAAGTGGGGGAAAAAGTACTCTGGAACACAATCAAGTCATCTTAGCTTGATTTTTATAGACCTACTTTATGTCACATTTCATAAACACATTTCAGCTTTCTCATCATTGCAACTTGATTTCAGCAATTCGCCTCTTATCTAAAGCTGAGCTCCTGCTCATTCCATTCCCACCTACCTAGATAATAGTTTTTAATCTTCAGTGTGCTTAAAAATCATCCAGGTGTTAAAGTACAGCTCCCTAAGCCCAGTGAAAAACTTAATATGAGATATTCTTCTTGAGAAATATGAGATATTCTTCCCCCACCCCTGCCCTACATACTACTTCCTTTCTAACATTCTTCAGTCTCTGTTTTTAAAGAGCATCTTTTTCTTCTTTCATTTTCCTTTGTCTTAAAACAAATAAACAAGTAAACAGATTAGAGTTTCTGTTGTGCTAATATCCTTTCTGGCAACCTTCCAGTCTTTCATTTATTAACCATCAAATTCCTCACATATGCAACCTAAAATACATCTGAAGCTATTTGAGAAATTCCTTATGATTTCTGCATCTGTAATTTCCTGCATCCTCTTTCAATTCCCATTTTTTGTTTCTTTTGTTAACTCATTATTTTTCTACCCCCCTGCTCCACCCAAACCTTTTTTTCTCTTTGTTCTGCCACATAAGCTTCTCACAGTTAGTGAGCCCCAGTGTCCCCGTAGTCAGAGGAACTTCATGGAGAGATGCCAGCATGCCTTACTTTGGGGCCGTGAAGTCATTTTCAGTACCGCCAGACACAAGTCCCAGGGATGGAGTTTGATGGAATTCAAAAGATAATATCCGTTTTTCTTACCTGAGCAAGCAAAAAAAGATAAAAAAGACAGACACTAGGCAGTGAGACCACAAATTAAAAACCTAGTAAGGCTGTTTGTGGGGAATGGGGATTATAGCAATCAAGTAGACTGCAACTCAGAAACACGGAGTTAGAGAGTGGTGCACCCCGTAGCAGTATTGCTGGGAAACATCAGATATAGGGGAAGAACCCTGCAGGCAAGTATGAGTTCACTCCTAGGAAAAAGACTCTCCATCTAATATTAATCATCACTGAAATCAGCATTGTAGAAGTGGCAGCAATGCTGAGTAAAAGTGACATTTTTGCACAGAACTTAGTAGCAATGATTATGACCAAGGTTCTCCAAGGTATAGAACTGGAAAATGCTTTCTGAGTCTAGAAACAGAAACTTTCATTTTTAGAAAAATAAATATTTTAAGCTTAGAGGCAAAAAGTGCTGTAATAAGTAGACGTGACTTGTGAAAATAGAGATGCTCTTAAATGAACTGGGGAGAAATATCCTAACTCATAAATCTAAAAAGAATTTTTGTTTTGATTTGATTTGGAATCACACCCCATATTGCTTATAGGGCTTACTTCTGGCTCTGGTCTCCAGGATTGCTCCTAGCTCTGGGTTTGGGGACCATATGGATTGCTGGGGACGGAATTTGGGTCAACCTCATGCAAGGCAAAAGCCCTACCTGCTATACAATTTCTGCAGCTCTTATCACCTCCAATAATAATTCTTAAAATGTTCTAAAATTGTAAGGAAGAAAGCAACTTACGAAACTTAAAAGAGGTTGCAGGGGCCGGAGCGATAGCACAGCGGGTAGGGCATTTGCCTTGCACGCAGCCGACCTGGGTTCAATCCCCGGCATCCCACATGGTCCCCCAAGCACCGCCAGGAGTAATTCCTGAGTGCAAAGCCAGGAGTAACTCCTGAGCATCGCTGGGTGTGACCCCCCCAAAAAAAGCCAAAAAAAAAGAGGTTGCAACTATAAATGTGGTAACCTGACTGAGAAAAAGGCAGATTACTTTACATGTGTATGAATAGTTTTAGGAAAACTAAGATTCTCCAAAGTCCACGAGGCTCAACAATTCTATAAAAAAAAAATTTAAATAGGTGTTCCAAAGAAAAAGAAAACTGAATGGTCTTATGATGACAAAGAAGAGACAACTGACTCAACATTATTCTTGAGTGATTCTTTCTAAGATAGTTTTCAGCCTTCTCAATTAGCAAAAAGGTATGTACAACATCAATTGGAAACAAATCTTGGGCACTGGATTATAGACTGAGGATGAGGTGCTGTGTGGCAGAGAGTGGGGAGAACGGTAAAGCTTACTGGAAATAACACAGAAGCATAAGTAGAAGGTATGGAGCATAAAGGTGATGTGAAAGGGAGTAACACCATGCACCAAAATAATACCTTTCAACTAACAAATAGCAGCAGTTATGGGTGGGGAAAGGAAGGTCAGACAGGGATAGGTATAGTGGGCCATGGGTACTTCAGTATCATGGTGGTGAGCAGTAATCTTGTCCATCAGTATGATTAACTTAAACATTATTATGTTTCCTAAACTATTATCAAAAATAAACACACCAGGAATTGAAAGTTTCTTAGACTCAAAACCCTCATCCACTATTGCTTTGTTTTCAATATTTATAAAGGAGAATGATCTTCAAGACAAAAATGAGAGTATATATACAAAAATACTTTAATTACGATTATAGCATCGTGAGAAAACATATAATGGAGTATTTGCCATAAATACACTAAGAATAAGGCATATTGTTCTGTTTATTTCTGTTGTGTTGATAGAAAAACATCATTGACTAAAGCTTTTTGAAGTTACTGAAGTGTGTGATGAATCCTCTAATGAAGCAATTTTGGGTTAAACAGAGAAATAGGAGGATAATTAGGGTGAGATTAAATATGAATAAGAATGGCAATATATTTCTTTATCATTTTAGCTGTGTGTTTTTTAAATAATATTAAGTATCTCTGGGTTGGTTTCTTAATTGATCAAAAATACAAGTATTTGTGCTATTTATTTCTGAACTGATTTCCTTAAAAGAGTCTATAATTTTGATAACTTGATACTGCATAAAGGAGATATCAGTAGACAAGAAGAATTCATCTTGGTTTTCGTGCAATTTGGATTTATCAGACTTGTATTTTGATAGTTAAGTATTCTCTATTAAATGTACAAACCTAGATTGAGTATCTAAAGTGATATGATGAAGAAACAATATTTCTAAGATATCTTAATATATTGAAGTTTATGTACTATTTTTGTACTCAAATGAGAATATATAATTTAGTAGCAAGTAGTATGTGTGTAAGAACAAAAATGACATCAATTTTAGTATGAATAATAACACAATGAAGTAGAAATGCAAGAGAGAGTTTAAAGATAATTTAGCCACATTGTCATTGTATCAAGTACATACCTTTTAACTACAAATGCATACTTCTAGATGTTTATTTTTAAAAGCAATGAATACATATTTAATTATCAGCTATAAAAATATGTGTTGTTGAGCTAATTATAATTAAAAAATGAACATTCACCAGAGGGTATGTAGATTGAAAAAAATTGTCAATCATTTTAATAAATTCTTATAAAATCAGAAAAGTACTTACAGTTATATATGTAGTAATGGTTATATACATATATCCTCATGAGAAAATGGTTAAGTATACTACTGAGATTTCTAAGAAACACTTTCTTTTATTGTTTTTTTTAATGAATCACCGTGAGATACAGTTACAAACATACAAACTTTCGTGCTTATGTTTCAATGATACAATGATCGAGTACCTATCCCTCCACCAGTGCCCATTCTCCACCACCAATGTTCCCAGTATCCTTCCTACCACTGCTACCACATTCCCCCAACCCCCACCTCTGTGGCAGGTGCATTCCCTTTTTCTCTCTCTCTTCTTTAGGGATTTGTGGCTTGCAATGCAGGTTTAAGAGGCCATCATATTCGGTCTATAATCTACTTTCAGCATGCATCTCCCATCCTGAGCAGCATTCCGAGTATCTTCTACTTGGTGGTCCCTTCTTTATCTGAGCTGCCTTTTCCCCTAGCAAGTGAGGCCCTCTTCAAAGCCATGGAGAAATCCTCCTGGTTCTTATCTCTCTATCCTTGGGTGTTAGTTTCCCATTCTGTTACTTTATATTCTACAAATGAGTGCAGTCCTCCTATGTCTGTCCCTCTCTTTCTGACTCATTTCACTTAGCATGATACTCTTCATATTGATCCACTTTATGCAAATTTCATTACTTCATCTTTTCTAACAGCTGCATAGTATTTCATTGTGTAGATGTACCAGAGGTTTTCAACCAGTCATCTGTTCCCCAGTACTCGAGTCTTTTCCAGATTTTGGCTATTGTAAACAGTGCTGCGATGAACTTATAAGTACAGATGTCATTTCTACTATACTTTTTTTGCCTCTCCAGGATATATTCCCAGAAGTGGCATTTCTGGGTCAAATGGCAGCTCAATTTCTAATTTTTTGAGGAACATCCATACTGTTTTTCAAAAGACCTGAACCAGTCAGCATTCCCACAAACAGTGAAGGAGAGTCCCTTTTTCCCCACATCTGAGCCAACACTGTTTGCTTTTGTTCTTTTGGATGTGGGCCAGTCTCTGTGGTGTGAGATGATATCTCATTATTATTTTGATCTGCATCTCCCTGATTATTAGTGATAAAGAGTATTTTTTCATGTGCCTTTTGGCCATTCGGATTTCTTCTTTGAGAAAATTTCTGTTCATTTCATCGCCCCAAATTTTTGATGGGGTTGGATGTTTTCTTCTTGTAGAGTTGAACCAGTGCCTTATATATCCTTGATATCAACCCCTTATCAGATGGGCATTGGGTTAATATCCTTTCCTATTCTGAGAATTGTCTTTGTATTCTGGTCACTGTATCTTTTGACGTACAGAAGCTTCTTAGTTTAAGATAGTCCCATTTCTTTAATCTCTGTTTCCACTTGGTTGGACAGTGGCATGTCATCTTTGAAGATACCTTTGGCTTCAGTGTCATGGAGGGTTTTACCAACCTTTTCTTCAATGTACCTGATGGATTATGTTCTGATGTTGAGGTCTTTAATCCATTCTGATCTGACTTTTGTGCATGGTGTTTGGTAGAGGTCTGTGTTGGAATATTTCCCCTTTTCCAGCTGCCTTCTGGAGTTTTGTTACAGAAACCTTTTGTCACAGAAACCTAGCTGATCTTTGACCCGGATCTAAGGTGCTAGCCAGAATTAATTTGACTTTGTAGATTCCAGGCTCTGGCCCAGCCTAGTCTTTGGAATGTAAATTTCAGGTGCTGTCTAGTTTGTAATTGACATGTAGATTTCTTGCTGCAGCCCAGCCTGGTCTTTGGGATCTAAATCCGAGTGCTTTCAGCCCAAAGAAGGCTTTGGTTTTGCTTTTGTATCTTCTTTCCAGGGGCCTAGATTAAGGGCCTGCAGATACAAGAGAATTATGTTGCCTCAACGTTCTTCCTGTAAGATCTTTTGGTGCCTTTGGTGACGTCAATGTATTGCGCCCTTTGGAAGGGCCATGATCAATAAAAGGGGTTGAGAGAGAAGGTGAGGGGGAGGAAAGTGTATAGGGGTGGAAAGGTGTAGAGAGGATGGAGAGTGTATAGAGGGAAGACTGGAATAAACTGCAAGTGAGACCAACCATCATGGCTCCGTTCCTTCCTTCGCCTGCCACATTATCGCCGTCAACCTCCCCGGGGTGGGGGAAGTGGCCAGAGGCTACCGAACTCGGGTGGCGGGAGAGACGGCTGCTGCCCTAGGCCCTGTGCCTGGCTCGGTGCGGTGAGGCGTCCCTTCCCTCGCCCGCGCCTTTTCTTTTTATTTTTATACAGTCTGAGCCCATTTTTTCGCATGTCACTGTCCAGTTTTGCCAGCACCATCTGTTAAAAAGCCTTTTCTTGCTCCACTTCACATTTCTTGCACCCTTGTCAAAGACTAGATGATCATATGTTTGAGGGTGTGTGTAAAATTATTCCGTCCTGTTCCATTGGTCTGCGGCTCTACCTTTGTACAAAACACTTTTTTAAGATTTAAAATGTCTAGAGAGATTGTCTAATGGGATTGAGTGTATACTTTGCACGGAAGAGGCCTGACTGTGTTTAATCTCTGCATTGCATAGTCCGTGAGTATAACCAAAGTGACCTCCAAGGATAAAACTGGGAGTACTACTGGGTGTGACCTAAAGAAACAACAGAAGATTTACAGAGCAATTGACCTGCTTTTTGTTCATTTTTGATCAATAAAATTACATGTAAATCATATTAGTATTGTCTAGTGGTGTGGGGGGGTCAGAGAGAGAAAGAGAGGAGAGAGAGGATAGAGAAGCTTATAAGTGGAAAATTGCCCACTCATTTGTCAATTTTTCCAATGTACTATAAGATTTATAGCAGTTAGTAGTTGCGGTCAATTTTTGTTGAGTTTGAGCAATTCAGTGTCCATTTCTCATTCTTTCTTTGAGTGATCCAGTTTATCTTGGGACCAGATCTATTCTCAGCCATAGGGATTGTCATGTTACCCAGCCTAAGTTAATCAGCAACCTTCACTTTTCTGTGATAATGACTGATTTAGGAATTGTGGAAGGATTTATCTGAGTCTCATATTAAATTTATTGATGATTATAAAAGACCTTTTTTCCCCCTGAAATTGAAACTGGAAAGATGTTGGTTCAATCTATAAAGTAGCCATCTTTCAATTGGTATAAGGGAATCTGCTTTAAAAGAAAACCTTCTGGGAGGGCATAGAGCTCGGATACGCAGAGGAAATCCTTTGCAGAGAAAATCCAGGCTCAGAAGCTGTCATTTGAACCTCTTCATACAGAAATTTCCTGCTTTCTAAACATTTTCTTATTAGGCTCTGCCCAAATAAAAGAAGATTTTAAGTCCTTACAATTTTACTGATATGGAGGGGTGAACTGACAGTAAATCTAGACTTTCCTTTAAACCTAAACTTAGTATTATTATGTCCTTAAGAGTGAAATGGGGAGAGACAGTAAGGCTTCCAGGTTACCTAGTTAAATGAAGCCATTTTAATTTTGCCTATGCAGGATGTTGTCATACGGATAATGGAAATATCGAAGGAGCAGCAGTGGAAAGGGAGATATTGGTCTGGAAACTTCTTTGATCCCTTCCGGTATAGGATAGCAGGGAAAGCAGATGTTTTCATCCATGGACAAGTGCTGGAGAAATAAAGGAAAATTCAAAGGACAAAGAGCAGTAGGGCAATAAGCCTTGAGAGGTGGGAAGGCTGTGAAGACCCTGCAACAGATCTCAGAGCTGCAGTCTTTAACCAGGATGACTACTGGGTTAGGGATGAGGGGCACAGCATGAGCAATGTCATACACTGGAAAGGTCAGCTGAAGGGACAGGACCCAGAATTCATGTACTGGGAAGGAGAGGATAGAAGGAACAAACTTCATGAACATCACTCTCTTTATTCATACTTAGGAATAAAGAGAGTTTTAGAAACCAGGAAAACCAAGAACTACATACTTACACTGCACAATCAAGAAATTTAATATCATAAGTATTAGAAGTTCTGTATCCTAATCTCAGGTGCAATAATAAGTCCAGTTTCACTATTTAGTGTTATCAGGAATGTTAATGAGGGAGACTTATCCATCAGCCAAGGGAGAGAGTTAGAGTTGGGACCTCAATTTAAAAAAAGTGAGATCCTCCCTCTACCCTTCCCACCCAGAGCAAAGTAGATTTTGAAGTCCGAGCCTCTAGAAATTTTTCTGGGACTTTACCCTGCAAGAGAATGATGCTGAGGCAAAACAATGTGAACTGAGAAAGAGTTCAGCCAAGGTCTGTGTTTTCTGAAAGGAGAACTTCTTTTGGCATTATATATAAATGACAAATGATCATGTGTCTGACACTGGAGTTCACTATGCAATGGACTTGAAGACAGCTACATTTTTCCTACAAAAAATTCCTCATGGCTTGAGCATTAGCACAAGACACAGAAACACAGGTAGGAGCTTCTCATATATAGAAAATCCACTGAAAGCTGTAGAGAAGAGTAACAATGCAGTCAAACCTTGATGAGGACAGAACAACTGTCAATGGATGCAGGAAAGATTTAGAGAAACTTTCTTTAACGTAGAGAAATCATACCTTTTTTTTGTTTGACTCTGCACACAATTATGATATCACACTCTATGGGAAATATTGATATATTAAAAGTAAAACAGGAATGGGAAAAAGAGTTTGGCATTGCAATTTTTAAGGAGTAGCTGAACTAATTGGACATGAGATATGTACTGAGGAACGAGTAGTTTAATGTGAAGCTTACTTTGGAAATAACCATTAATTAATTAAACAGCATTTTCCTGATTGAAAACACTTTATGAAAGGAAATGGTGCATTGTCCTTCCATCTGTCCCCTCAGTGCCTAACACTGTTCAAATATAGTCGGGACTCAGAAAATATTCTGTAGCTGTATTCATAGTTCACACTATAGTTCTATATAAATAATTAGAAGCCAGACCATTGGTACTGGGAAACAAAGAATTCTTTTTTTTTTTTTGGCTTTTCGGGTCACTCCTGGCCATGCACAGGGGTTACTCCTGGCTCTGAGCTCAGGAATGACTCCTGGAAGTGCTCAAGGGGACCATATGGGATGCTGGGAATCAAACCCAGGTGGGCTGCATGCAAGGCAAACACCCTACCTGCTGTGCTATTGCTCCAGCCCCAAACAAAGAATTTTTTCATTTGTCCACTTTTCATTTAAAAAGCCTTTTTCTAATTATTGAATCACCACAAATTACAGTTACAAAATTATTCACAATTGAGTTCCAGGGGTACAATCACTGATCACAAATCCCATCACCAGTGTCCACATCCCCTCACCAATGTCCCCAGTTTTCTTCCTTCCACACACCCCCATCCCCACAGCCTGCTGCTCTGGCAGGCACTTTTTTACCCTTTTGTTCCCCTTTAGATACTTACATTTACAGTACTGTTACTAAGAGGTTTCACGCATATCACCTCTACCTCCTTTCAGATCTCAGTCCTTTTCCAGACTGGCCTCTTCCCTCCTCATTGTCTTATAGATCCTTTCCCTGATCTATCCCTCTCCCAAACCATCCCCCAAAACCAAAGGTAGCACACTTCATTCAAGGACCTTAGAATCTGTGTTCTCTTGCCCTTTGTCTCTATTATCTTTTGGTGGTGTTAACTACTTTATATCCCACAAATGAAAGAGATCATTCTGTGTCTGTCCCTCACCCATCGACTCATTTCATAATACTTTCCAGATCCATCTATGTAACAGCAAATTTCATAATTTCATCTTTTCTAATGGCCAAGTTGTATTATGTTGTGCAGATATGTCCGTAGATTCTTTATCCCATCATCTCTTCTTGGGTACTTATGTTCTTTCCAGGTTTCTGTCTATTGTGAATAGTGCTGCAATGAATATGAAAATGCAGGTGTCTTTACTGCCTTGTGTTTTATGCCTTTGGGGTATATTCCCAGGAGTGGAATTGCTGGGTCTATGGAAGCATAATTCTTATTTTTTTGAGGAATGTCCATATTGTCTTTGAGAAAGGCTGTATCGGTTGACATTCCCAACTACAGGGAATGAGGGTCACCTTTTCCCTTGCATCCACACCAAAATTAGTTGTTGTTACTCTTTTTGTTGTGTGCCAGTCTCTTTGGTGTGAGGTGGTATCTCACAATTGTTTTGTTTTTCATATCCCTGATGATTAGTGATTTAGGGCATTTTTTCCATGTGTCTTTTGGCATTTGTGTGTCTTCTTTGAGAAAGTTTCTGTTCATTTCTTCTCCCCATTTTTTGATGGGGTTGGATTTTTTTTCTTATAAGATTCTACCAAGACTTTCTATATATTTGACATTAGCCTTTTATCAGATGAGTGAGAGAGGAAAATAATTTCTCCCAATCTGTGGGGCGTCTTTGTATCCTGTTCATTTCCTTTAAGGTGCAAAAGCTACTTGATTTAATGTAGTCCCATTTGTTTATTTTTGTTCACACTTGCTTGGTTAGTGGTGTGTCATGCTTAAAGACGACTATAACTTCAATGTCATAGAGTTCTGCCAATGTTCTCCTCTATAAATTTTGTGAATTATTTTGACTTGACTTTGTGCTTTGCATTAGAAAAAGGTCTGAGGGTCTTTTCTATGCATGCAGCTGACCAGTTTTCTCAACACCATTTGTTGAAGACTTTCCTCACTCCACTTCATAACTTTATTTTTTTCTTGCTCCCTTATCAAAGATAAACTGAACATATACCTGAGGTTTTGTTTCTGGATTTAAACTCTATTCTATTGATCGGAGGGTCTACTTTTATTCTAGTACCATGCTGTTTTATTTCTATTCCTTTCTAGTACAGTTTGAAGTTAGGGGAAATTAAGCCTCCCATCTTCTTTTTTCCTGAGGATTTCTTTGGCTGTTCAGGGAGAGGGTGAGAGTAATTATTACAAATGAATTTTAGAAATATATGATCTACTTATTTGAAAAATGTCATGGGTATTCTTATGGGAACTGCACTAAATCTGTATAATGCTTTGGGACAATTGCCATTTTGATATAGAGCCTCCCACATTCATGAGCAAATGTTTCCATTTTCTTGTATGCTATATTATTTCATTAAGTTGTGTGGGTTTTTTAGGGTTTTTTTGGAGGGGGTCACACCTGTGATACACAGGGGTTATTCTTGGCTCTGTATTCAGGAATAACTCCTGACGGTGCTCAGGGGACCATATGGGATGCTGGGAATTGAACCCGAGTCAGCAGCATGCAAGGCAAATGCCCTACCCGCTGTGCTATCACTCCAGCCCCACATTAACTTGTGTTTTGCAGTTTTTCTGGCAGTGCTGGAGTACCAGATAGGATGAGGGATGAAACCCAGGTGTCCTCTATGCAAAGCCTGTGTTCTAGTCCACTGAGCTATCTCTCCAACAGAGAACTTCAC